>NW_027052861.1:0-122140 GCF_011386835.1 Chrysemys picta bellii
CAACACCTAACAAGAGGCAAGATAAATAAAAATCAGATAAACTTATCTTGACCTGCATTCTGATTACCAAGAATCTTCACTCCCCAGGAATGAAGATTATTTAGATAGAATCAATAATACAGAATACGCCATATAAAGCAATTCAGAATCACCATTTACCCTGACTCAATACTTTAAGGAGAAGAACACTCTGATGGCTTGGATACCATCTGCCAAGACATTGTATCTTATCGGATTCAGTGTTGTTGAAAGCTATGACACTGATAGAAATAGAGCAGACATTTGTCTGACACTTCATCGAGAGGCCTTCGGGAGCCACTGAAGGAAGATCAGTCAATAGGCAGACAAATGTAACTGGGGCCGAGCTGTGCACCCAGCAGGCCAAACATGGTTCCCCACACACCTGGAAATGTGAGTTACGGGGAGGCAATGCGGGGTAATCACGATGGACAAGGAAGCTTTCCTCACCAAGTGAATGATGGACATCGTACTGGAAAAGGGGGAGGGAGGGATGCTGATGCTCTGTGTAATTCAAAACTGAGTAGGCTAATGTACATTCATGCCTGGCAATAACTGAGGGAACATTGTTAGGGGGCTTATTCCTTCACCCTCTCACTTCCCTGGTCCTTCTCGCATGAACAGAGAGTAACAAGTCCGAAGGTGCAAACAATTCGATGAACTTCCAGGAAGCATGATTCCAGTTTCCTTCTCAATCCAAGATACGCAACTTCAGCTACGTGAATAGCATAGCTGAAGTCGAAGTATCTTGGATCGAATTACCTGGGGTCCAGACAGCGCGGGATCGGTGGCCGTGGCTCCCCCGTCAACTGCACTACCGCCGCTCACTCTGGTGGAGTTCCGGAGTCGACGGTGTGCACGTTCGGGGATCGATATATCGATCCCAGATAAATCGATTGCTACCCGCCGATACGGCGCGTAGTGAAGACGTACCCTAGTGTCCCCCTTCCCAGCTCTGACACCACAGAGCCTTGCCTGTGTCCCTGTTCCTGTTCCCATTCCCTGTTCCCATTCCTGCCCTTAGCAAAACATGATCCCAATTCCCCACCCACAGTCTCTGTTCCCATTCCCCCCTTACTTCCTGATTGACTGCAGACTATATAGTAAAACTTGAGTTCTGCTTAGCTAGGGTTACCATATTTCAGCAAGCAAAACAGAGGACGGGAGGAGCCCCGCCCCTGCCCCTCCCACTTCCCACCCCCCAGAACCCCCAACCCTCCCCCCGTTCCTTGTCCCCTGACTGCCCCCTCCTGGGACCCCTGCCCCTAACTGCCCCCCAGGACTCCACCCCCTACCTAAGCCTCCCTGTTCCTTATCCCCTAACTGCTCCTTCCTAAGACCCCCCCCCCCCCACAGTGCTGGCCCTGCACAGTGCTGCTGGAGCCGGGCGCGGGGCTGCCGGGGAGGAGCTGCCGGCTCAGAATGCAGGGAGGGAGGGAGGAGGAGGAGCTCCTCTACAGCTGCTCCGGAGTCCAGCCCGTGACTTTCCTGCAGCCCTCCCAGCCGCTCGCTCTGCTCTGCCGGGGGGGGGGGGAAATCCCGGACATTTTGAGTGATTTACAAATTCCCCCCGGACGCTATTTTTAGCACAAAAAGGAGGACATGTCCGGGTAAATCCGGACGAATGGTAACCCTAGCCGACCCAGGCTGGAGACGCGCCTCCTCCCCCCACACCCTCCTTACCTGCTTCAGGCTTCCCGCGAATCAAATATTCGTGGGAAGCAGGGGAGGGGGCGGAGTTGGGGCGGGGACTTTGGGGAAGGGGCAGAGTTGGGGTGGGGGGGAATGGGCGGGGCCCCGTGGAGTGTCCTCCTTTTGGAGGCTCAAAATATGGTAACCCTAGGGTCGGCCCGCCCAGCACTGCCAGTCCCCGGCCCGGCCCCCGGCCGAGCACCTCCGGCCCGCCCAGCACTGCCGGCCCCCGGCCGAGCACCCCCGGCCCAGCCTCGCCGACTGCCGGCCCCCGAGCCCCCGGCCCGGCCCGGCCGACCTCCGTCCCCCAAGCCCCCGGCCCGGCCCGGCCGACCTCCGTCCCCCGAGCCCCCGGCCCGGCACCGCTGACCGCCGGCCCGCATGTCCCGATTTTCCCGGACATGTCCGGCTTTTGGGGATTTCCCCCTGGACGGGGATTTGGAGCCCAAAAAGCCGGACATGTCCGGGAAAATCCAGACGTATGGTAACCCTACTCTATGCACGGTAAGAGAAGGGACAAAGGAAGCAGCCATTAAACAGAAGACTAGATCCTGGATGAAATTTGGCCAGTAAGACTGTTGAGAGCTTTGCTTTGAATGTAACACAATTTGTTAAGTTAGGCGCCAATTGTGTTTTATCGTCATTTTTCTTCTAACCATTTTGGACGTTTATGCCTCCTTACTTGTATTCACTTAAAATCACTCTCTTTGTAGTTAATAAACTTGTTTAATTGTTATATCTAATCGAGTGTGATTAAATTGAAGTGTCTGGGAAACTCAATTAGGTGTAACAAATTGTGCATATTATTTCTTTTAAAGAAATATGGACTTTTTATGAATTTGTCTTGTGCAGAGAGGGCTTGGCATTACAGGACAGATATTGCTGGGGGAACACCCTGAAATATAACCAAGGTGTGGCTGGCTGGTAGGATTGCCAAATTTCTAATCACACAAAACAGAACACCTCTGCCCTGTCCTCTCTCTTCTTCGAGGCCCCGCCTATGCCCTGCTCCTTCTCCGAGGCCCCGCCTCTGCTTGCTTCATGCCCCTCTCCAATCGTTGCTCACTCTTCTTCACCCTCATTCACTTTCACCGGGCTGGGGCAGAGGATTGGAGGGGGAGGCGAGGACTCTGGCCTGGGGGGTGCAGGCTCTGGGGTGGGGCCAGGGATGAGGGGTGCGGGGTTCCAGCTGCAGTTACTGCAGCTGCAAGGAAGCAGCTGCCAAGACCCTGCAGCCTCTGGGCACATGGGTGGTCCTGCAGCTCTACACATTGGTCACTGTACCCTCTACACATTGGAGCACTTAGGGGCCACAGGGACTTAGTGGCCACTTCTAGGAGCCACGTGGCGCTGGGGCAGGCAAGGAGCCTGCCTTAGTCCCAAGCCCCTGCTGCACCGCCGACTGGACTTTTAACAGTCCACCAGAGCCACCAGGGGCCCTTTTCGACCAGGCGTTCTGGTGGAAAACTGGCTGCCTGGCAACCCTACTGGCTGGCTGCTGCACACACACAGACGTAGCTGGGAGGGACTTGCATGCTGGAGGCTGTTTGTGAGCAGTCCTGACTGGTGCGTACAGCAGCAAAGCAGTGAAAAGGGAACCCCAGGTTAGGGGGAAAGGGTGACACAGCTACGCACTAGTCTAGATTGTCCCCTGGGTATGTCACACCTGCCTTCTGCAGGGTTTTGTGACTCACAGTCTAAGGCGTCAGTCTCTCCCCCATTTGTTGTGCAGGAGCTCAGGCGCCTAACTCAGGCTTTGTGAATCCCAGTGATTTTTCTAGGTGCCTAGAAGTGAAGTGTTGTGACGCTCAGCATCACTGTGCCTAACTCCTGTTGTGTATTCAGACCGTCGGGCCAACGTCCCTTTGTGGAGCTGGGCCTAATCTCATTTTGTAATGGCAGCACAATATCATAATCTTGTGCTTAGAGTTTAGACATGGAGCCCTGGGTGAACTTGATTTTCTCTGTGAACTGCTGCATGTGAATCAGATTAAAGCAAAGTGGCAGCACATCACAAGTCAAATCAGCTTTAAGGAAACCCACGAAACCAAAAGAAGGGGTTACTCTCCTGTGCAGTAACTGTAGTTCTTCTAGAGGGTGTGTCCCTAGGGGTGCACCACACTGGGCCTGCGTGTGCCCCTTGTGCCCTGCATCTAGGCCAGTGGCTCTCAAACTTTTGTACTGGTGACCCCTTTCACATAACAAGCTTCTGAGTGCGACCCCCTCCCCTATAAATTAAAATTTATTTTTTTTAAATTAACCATTATAAATGCTGGAGGCAAACCGGGATTTGGGGTGGAGGTTGACAGCTCACGACCTCCCATGTAATAACCTCGCGACTCCCTGAGGGGTCCTGACCCCAGTTTGAGAACCCCTGGTCTAGGCCATATCAGGCTGCATGGTCAAACAGTCCGCTGAGTTCCTTCTGCACCACCAAGTCTGAGCAGAAACTCTGAAGCAGAGGGGAGGCGGACGGGTAGTGGGGCATCCAGAGGGGGACACATCTCAAAGAACTACAGTTACTACACAGGGGGAGTAACCCCTTTTTCTTCTTCAAGTCCTATCCCTACTACCGCTCAGGGTGATTTCTGAGCAGTATCCCCAGTAGGAGGAAGAAGCTTTGGAATGGAGTCCAGAACAGAAGAGAAAATTGCGTTGCTGACTGCAGCATCAGACCTGGAGACATCGACTAATGCATAGTGTCTAGCGAAAATATCTACTGAAGACCACATATCGGTCCTGCAGCTGTCTGAAATGGGCACATTTTAAAGTAGATCTATAGATGTAGACTGTGATCTGGTTGAATGTGCCAAAATACTGATAGGGAGTGTAATGGCGACAGCTTGGTATCAAGTTGTGATTCAAAAGTCTCTGGATGGAAATGACAAATCCCTTAAATCTATCTGCAATCAAAATGAATAGTCTATTGGATTTGTGAAATGGTTTAGTTCTGTCGAGGTAGAAGGCTTCTGCCCTCCTGACATCTGGAGTGTGGAGAACTGTCTCCTGGTGGGAAGTATGTGGTTTTGGGAAGAAAACTGGCAGCTATATGGTCTGATTCAGGTGAAAATTGGAAGTCACGTTAGGGAGAAAGCTGGGATGCAGTCGGAAGGAGACCTTCTCCTTGTGAAACATTGAAAGGGGGTGTGGGGAGGGGCTGCCATGAATGCACCAATCTCGCTGACTCTGTGAGCTGAGGTATAAGTATGAAAGGGATTTTTGAGCCATTGGTGATCCACTGAATCTCTGTTTGTTTGCAGGAGTGTAGATGCCCAAAGTGCATAATATGGTCCTGGAATCTTTAAGGGGGATTTAATGACTTGTCAGTGTTCTCTGCAAACAACTTTCATCTGCCAAATTGAAGAGCCTCAACTGTATTCTGAATTTCCCTGGGGAAGCCAGACAATATCAGCCAGGAAGCCCGGCACAGAACTGCCGCCACAGAGATGCAGTGTCTGTATCATCAAGAGCTGCCTGCAAAGACATTCTTGCCAACAACTGACCCTCAGCAACAATTGCCTGGAATTGTTCTCTTTGATCCGAGTGAAGGCATTCAATAAATGACTCAAATTATGTATAGTTGGTAAAGTATTTGGCCATAAATGCTGGGTAATTTGCATAGAGGAATTGCAGCATAGCTGATGAATAGGCCTTCCAGCCTAGTGGGGTCCAAATGCTTTTGGTCTCTGTCATATGGGGTGGATTTGTAATGGTGTTCACCACATCAACAAAGAGAGGTTGGAAAACAGCAATTCAGAGTCCTTGGAGGGGACATAGTATTATTTGTTAGCCCTCCTACAAGTGGGTGTCACCGTAGCTGGGATTTGCCAGATGGTTCTAGTGGGTTCCCATAGAGCCTCATTAATGGGAAAGGTGACTCCTGATGGCGTCACAGAGTGCAGAATATCCAGCAGCTTGTGTTGGAGTTCTCCAAGATCTTCCAGTGGTATCTGCAGATTCTGGCACTGGCTTAATGTGGTCCTGGAACTGGCAAAAATCATGAACTAGCAGAAAGGCATCAGGGCCTCATCTGGGAAGGAGGTCTGAGATGTGGCTTCTTTGTCTGCCCTGGACTGCTGTTCCTGAAATGTTTCCTCTTGCTGCTGGGGAGGGGAAGTTTGGGTCTCCCTGTCATCCCAATGGGATGGGGCTGGGACCTAGAGAACTGCTGACAATAGGCAGTATAGGGATTCCAATATGTCCCTTGAGGCCATTACTGGGAAGGGGGTAGCATCCGGAGCTGCTCCCACCAGGATCGATGAGGTCCCAAAACATCTCCCCTGCCCCTTCGGGAAAGGGGTGTGTGTGTGTGAGGATGCTTTGGAGAACCTTGCACAAAAAGAGAGGAGGTAGAGGGAAGGTCATCTGGAGCAGCTCCCAGAGAATGGGACTGGCGGGACAATGGCACCGGGGAGGCAAAGGGATCTGGAGATGGGGGATTCTCGATACCGAAAGGTGCTCTGTGGCTGCTACCAACAGAGACTGAGGTTCAGCACTCATCACCAATTCCTTTTGTAGTCTGACGTCCTGAGGTACCGAGAGCTTTTGTGGTACCGAGAGGTGTCTGTCCTTTTCTGATGGCAATGGAGTCCTGGGGTGCCACGGGGCTGGTGCAGATGAGGTTGAAGGCTTTCATGGTACCTCAGCAGTTGGTAAGGATATTGAGAGTGGAGTCTGAGATGACAGTACTGCTCCTTCTTGTTTGGTGCTACCAGGGTCTTCCCAGAGCTCTGGTTGGACTTAGAATCGTGGCATTTTCCCATGTCCACCATATTGGAGGAGCCTCTTCCACCTTGAGGAAAACCTCTCAGAGGCTGTAGATCTGGCTGGAGTGAATTCTTTTTGTGGAGGAACCCCTGGGAAGGGCACTAGATTTGCTCTTCTGGGAGACTTCAGAGGAAGGCTCTGAGAATTTCTCCTTCCCAGAAGAATGCTGAGCTGAGGTGGAAGGGCCCTATTTGCCCCTGGTAACTGACGTCCAGGGGTTTCCTGACCTGGCTCAGGAGCAGGCTGGAGGGAATTCTCCATCATAAGGTGTCAAAGTTTGACTGCCTGGTTCTTCCCAGCCCTATAGTTCAGGCCTAGGCATACATTGCACTTCTGCAGCATGTATGATTCACCCAGGCATCTTTACAAGAGAGGCAGCATTTGAGCTGAATGAAGCGGACATGCCCCTTACAGGGGAGTCTGTGATGGATCCCGCACTTTCTCTTCTTGTGAGGGTGTTCAGGGCGCCATTTCTCGCCCCTGATCTGGGGTATTAACTGTCCCACTAGTATCCCAGAAAAGGGAGTGGAGAGGGAGGGACCCCAGCCCGACCTCTACTCCGGGTCCCAGCCCAGGGGCCCTTGGTATAGTGGCAAACCACTTGAACTAGTGATTCCTTCCCCTGGGCTACTTTCTTCTCTGGCCCTTCAGCTTGTGGAGCTTCCTGCCCTCTCTCTGCTTGGGCTAAGTTTCTCCCAACCCCTTGTGTCTGTGGAGTTCCTCTGCTCGGTACAAGCTGGGTTTCCCTTTACCAAGGGTCTTGGGCTTCTGGCCCGCCACTGCACTTTTCCAAACTCTCCTCTGCTTCCCTCCAAACTGCTCTCCTTCAAACTGCTCTCTGCTCCAACAACAAAGCACTCTGCTTCAGTTCCTCCAACTGTCTGATTGAAGCAGGGGGTTTTTTATCAGGTGACTGGCTTCAGGTGCTCTAATTGGTCTAATTGGCTTCAGGTGCACTAATTAAACTGTAGCAGCGTCTCTTCCCTCTACAGGAAATATGGTTCTCAACATCCTGGGGCTTCCATATAGCCCATCTATCACTCTCCTGCTGCCATCTGGCCATGCTGTATCACAATATATATACCTTTATTTTCTATCAAATGGAGAACAAATACCTAACAAACTGACTAATAAAAAGATACAAGCTACTGTGGTAGATCAGAAGCAGATATACTTGGGGGATGGTTTGCACGCGCAACCTGATATTGCCTTGTCAAGGCTGATTCCCCATTCCGGCACTTTGAGTGCAGAGGGTGGGGGCCCGCAAGGATTTTAAAAGTTAATACTGGCCACTCCAGGCTTCTAAACTCCCAAGGTTACAGTTTCTCTCTGACCTTGGCTTGGTAAACACTGCCATCAACCAAATGCAAAACCCTTTTTGGAACCCAAGAAGACACCCTTGGGAATTCCTTCTGGTGAGGTACCCTCAAGCCCTTTCACCTCCGCCCCCTTTGGGGAAGAGCTGAGAAAGAAAACAAAGGAAATTAGCTGTTGCCACCAGTTAATTAAACATGTGCACAAATCTCTTAGGACACCAAAAATCCAATCATGTGCTATACAACAGCGCTTCTGGGATTATCCGTTTCAGTCTAACATCTCTTTCTACCTTCTTCAGACTCACTCTTTTCAGCCGCCTCTATGAATTTCTCTTTTCTAAAGTCTTTGTAGTCTTCTTTGATCTTCACACAAATTCCTTTGCACAGTGTTCTGTATTCTTTGCCCATTTTTCCTTCTAATTTCATGCGCACCGTCCTTGCCATCAGATTCACAATTTCCTCACTGATCCTCTGCTTGCATCCCAACATTTTCAATGCTTTTCCCTTCTTAGCTGCTGAGATTAGCTGTGAGATAAACTATTCAGAGGCCTCATCGATGTCCTTGTTGACCTTTATACTCAAGGTTCATTTCACTCACTTCCTGTACAAATGCCTCTTCGTTGAAGTGCCATTTTTGCTTCAGTTTCTGGCTATCTCTCAACTTCATAGACATTGTCAACACATATTTTGAGCGGAACATATTTTGAGCGGGCTGATCCTGTGAAAATGATTCGTTCTCGTATTGTCGCTACATCATTAAAGATTCTTCTGGTATCCGTCTTTATATAATCAATCTGATTCAGTGCGACTCCATCCAGATGTTTCCTTGTCCACTGCCGACAAGGTTCTTTTTCAAATATTGTGTTCATTATGTGGAGATGGTTTGCCTCTCTGAATGCAACCAGACAATCATTTCTTACACCTTTACTGAATTTTCTCACATACTTTTCTTTTTCAATCTTTTTTCCACTTACTATTGCATTGAAGTCCCCTTGGATAATTGTGTAGGTGGATCTTTTCTGCATTACCTCCTCCAGCTCTTCGTAGATATGGTCCATTTCTTCATCTTCCTCTTGCTGCGTGGGAGCATACACCTGAATAATTTGAATCGTTCTCCTTCATTTTATCTGAAGCGTGAGACCTGCTATTTGGGGTGACACGATGTTGCCGCTAACTATCCTTGGAACTGTTTCTTTCCTGACAATGACTCCTACACCGCCAATCCTTGCTCTATTGTCAAGTGATCTTCCTAGGAATACTTGCTCTCAGCTTTTCCATTGTGCAATGAGGTCTTTTATTCTTGTGTCAGAGGGGTAGCCGTGTTAGTCTGGATCTGTAAAAAGCAACAAAGAGTCCTGTGGCACCTTAAAGACTAACAGATGTAGTGGAGCATAAGCTTTTGTGGGTGAATGCCCACTTCATCAGATGCATGTCTTTTATTCTTGTTTCACATAACCCTATGACCTCGGCTTTTATTGATTTTCTGACTTCAATGTAAATATCGATATATGAATCGGATGACAGTGTTCTTGTGTTGTGACTTGCAACAAATAGTTAGACTAGCCTCTGTTTTTCGTCCTGTGTTATCCCAGGTCAGGCTGACGCATGAGTCTGAGCTGTTTTCCAGTTTATTCTGCATTGTGTGGCTTGTTTGGCAGGAGAATCTTGCAGCAGTGCATTCGGGGTGCCAACCCTTGTGTCCTGTAGCTGCGGTACCCCCTCCACTTTGGCCAGGTTGCCCTAGCTTAATAGAGGTATGGTCAGACTACCTACTACCCTGGAGGCTAGCTCAACACCATCTCAGCTTGGTAAGACCTGCCACAGCATATGCTCTGCCCTACTTCAAACCCCTTTCACCCTCACACCAATGCTGAAGTAGGGAGGCAGGATTTTGGGGGGGGGCCCTCATGCCCTTCCCAAATGGGAGAGTTTAATTCTCAGCACTCTACATTCAGCATTTTCTGCTTTGCTGTCAAGAGGACCCCTGCCCCCAACACAGACAGACAAACTTAACGGTGCCCCCTTCAATCCCTGCCCTCAGTGGTCCCTCAGGGAGATTGCATTACTTTACCCTCCCTCCACCTCTGCCAACCAGCATCAAGTATCTCCCAGCTCAATGGTGCTACTCAGGCACCGCCAGGGTCCATGGGATGTTATGAATGGGAGCACTGATCTGGAGCTCAGTAAGGCACAGAGACAAGGGCAGTTAGGTGGAGGAGCTGTGAGGTGCTGCCATATTCCCAGTTCCTATTGCCATCCTCACAGGGGCAGAATCGCTACTGGTCCCCCAGAATAGCTGTGTCTCATTTATGATGATAAACAGATATCTGCCTACACTATCCGCAAATCCTGAACCAGCAATCACAGTCCTCGGTAAACACCCACATCAGGAATGTGACAGAGCAATGAATATATGAGAGCAGGTGAGGGACTGAGATGTGGCACATTGAACAAACGGGAAATTGATGGAGAATACTTAGAAAATCGTGACAGTGACGCCACCTGCCAGTCCCAACCTTTTCCCAGCTGGTACAATCCTGTCCCAGCTGGGGACACATGTGGGTATGTTATAAATACTGCAGTAAGGAACATCCTCACAGTATGTAAGACACACGCCGCTGCTTTCACCAAACGCCAACCTCCTCCCCTGAGAAGAACCGACGTTCATCCAGAGCCAAAGGAATAAACTTGAAGGATGTTTTGCCCCTACCACAAAAGGAGATTGGATCTGACCTGGGTTTGGTGGTGTTGAAAACTGTTAGACAAGTGGGGAAATGCTTGGCCTAGACTGGGAGAGACTGGCCAGTTGTCTCACAGTTCATGGAAAGGCCTTCAAGGGCCCTAGTGCAGAGAGCCTTTAACAGGCAATAAATGTCATTGGGGCCCAGGGTGCGTATCATTCCTGGATCCCCACACAGGATGACAGACACCTGG
Organism: Chrysemys picta bellii; assembly: GCF_011386835.1. Classification (NCBI taxonomy): domain Eukaryota; kingdom Metazoa; phylum Chordata; order Testudines; family Emydidae; genus Chrysemys; species Chrysemys picta. Next base: position 10,728 of record NW_027052861.1, read on the forward strand.
AAATGTGAGTTACAGGAGATGGACTGGGAACAGTCACAGTCTAGACAGGGGAGTGCTCTGAAACAGACTGAACGATGGACCACCCCTTCATATGGGAAGAGGGAGGGATTCATTCTCTTCTGAACAGAGTGTAGCTGTGCAAATATTGTCTGGATGCCTTGAGTAACTCCATGGTCAATAGGCTAATGCAGATTCACTCCTGGCCAGAACTCAGAGGCATCCCAAACAAAGAGTGTAGAGACAGGGCCCTAGCCCAGAGAACTGGCTCAACTGCCAGTCCCTCAGAGAACTGACACAAGCTACTGAATCTCTTGGAGGCTAACGCTGAAGGCGCGAAGCTCTGAGATGAGGGCAGCTGTAATCCAGTATCTCCAAAGATGGGCTTTTATTCTTCAGCTTTCACCTCATTATCTAGTCCTCCTGGCCTCATTAGGCTGCTATAGTGACTCTCCAGACTGAAGGTGTGTGAAGCACTTGGAGCTTCCTGTAATAATCTATGAATACTTAAGGCCCTTCGGTTTTAGTTTTTCAAATTTTTTTTAATTGCCTGGGTTTTACAAAAGCTGTTATTCAGTTTTTACTATTTTCATCCAATTTTTGGACCTCTCCAGTATATGAAAATACAGATTATGTTAAGAACAGCCAATACATTATATTAGATAAATGTGTTTATGTCAATAACAAATTAGCCTAAATGGAAAGGTGATGCTGTCTGTTAAAATAAGGCAATGTAGTGGAAGATCTACACACACACACGCATCCACATATGTAAGCACGGTCTGAATGAATTCCCGACAGCTAGCTGGGAGTGGGAGAGAGTTCAGGAAAAAACTGTTTACATGAACACACCTAGGCTATGGCTACACTGGCGCTTTACAGCGCTGCAACTTTCTCGCTCAGGGGTGTGAAAAAACACCCCCCTGAGTGCAGCAAGTTACAGCGCTGTAAAATGCCAGTGTAAACAGTGCCCCATCACTGGGAGCCGCGCTCCCAGCGCTGTAAGCTAATCCCCTTGGGGAGGTGGAGTACCTGCAGCGGTGGGAGAGCTCTCTCCCAGTGCTGGCGCCGCGACCACACTCGCACTTCAAAGCGCTGCCGTGGGAGCGCTCCTGCAGCGGCGCCTTGGAGTTTCGAGTGTAGCCATGCCCCTACTCTGCCTAGATATACAGCAGATGGAGCTGTGTTGCTCAAATAAATCAGCTTTGGCTGGTGCTGGGTTACAAATCACTCTAGTACTGAATGAAGGAGTAGTGAAATATTGTTTCAATGATGTCATTATTGTAGGAACAACGGGGAGCAGAACTGTGCTTAACCTGTCCCAAATGAGGGGGGGTCACCATCAGCTGACCAGCTTGTTAAGCCAGGGCCTGGAATGCCAGAGGCCTATGAAAGTAAGGGGGGACAGATGTACCAATCAGGAAGTGTGGAGTCTTCTTAAGGGTCTCTGGTCTGGTTTAACCTGTTCCTCCCCACTGTTCAAAGAGAGAGCTAAATAGACTTCATTAGGAGCCCCTTCATTATTTTAAAATCTCAGTTGGAGCTGAAAACAGTTGTGGTTGGGCAGTGTCTCTGCCCACCCTGCTAAGAGCTAAAAATCACTGAGAGCTAAAATTGCTTGTGGTGGGACCGTGTTTGTGCCCAGAGCTGAAAATCACTAAGAGACTGACCTGCAGACGTCACAGCATGAGAGGCAGGTGGCAGTAGAAGGTGACTGACAGTCAGCTGGCGAGGTGGCAATTGGCAGAGCCCGGAGGTGAGGCGCAGTGACGAAGAAGAGCGGGGCACCAATCGGCTGTCAATGCAGCTGGCAAAGAGGAGCGGCACGCAAGTGCTCGGGCAACAGAGCGAGTAATGTGCCTCTTTTACCCGCGCCCTCCACCCAGGGTGGGAGGTGAATTCTGCAGATGCACCTCTGGACTCTGGGTCTGCACTGTAAGGCCTGGTCCACATTGGGGGACGGGGGGTCGATCTAAGATACGGAACTTCAGCTACGAGAATAGTGTAGCTGAAGTCGACATATCCTAGATCAACTTAGAATTACTTCGCGTCCTTGCGGCGCGGGATCGATGGCCGCGGCTCCCCCGTCGACTTTGCTTCCGCCTCTCGCCAAGCTGGAGTTCAGCAGTCGACGGGAGAACAATCAGGGATCAATTTATCATGTCTATACTACACACGATAAATCAATCCCCGATACATCGATTGCTACCCGCTGAGCCGGCGCGTAGTGTGGTGTGCAGAAAAGGGACGGACACGTGAAAGGGACTTTTGGGTTGCTGGACTTAAGAACCTGAGGGAGAAGGACACAGCCCAACTTATTTGTAGGTGGGTCTTTTGCTCATGGTTTATGTTATGAACCCTCCATTTTCCCAAATTAATGCTGAGTTACTTCCCTCCTTTCATTAAAAGTTTCTCTGCTACACTCAGACTCTGTTTGTGAGAGGGGCAGTATTTCCTCTAGAGGTGCCCAGGTCACTGGGTGGAGGCTCAAACCAGTTTTGTGTTGTATTGACTGGCAGAAGGGTTCCACTTGCATACTTGTACATACTAGTTGCTTTAAGACTGAGCCGATCACAACACATCTTCTAATCTTCTCTTGCTCTGGCCATCCTTCGCCATGTTTGTCCATAGGTCCTTGTTAAGAAATCATCCCACCGGAGGCCAATCGCATGGCTGTTTCAGTTCTCGCGGATGCCACTCAGATATAGCTGCAGTCCATCTGTTGTCACTGAGTCAGGCCACATGTCCCGCCCACCGCATTTTGTGGAGCTTGCTTTTGACAACATCTCAGACTCCAGACTGCTGCCTAATTATTTCATTGGGGATGCGATTGCGGAGCGAAATGCCCAAAAATGTTCATTCCATTGCCCTCTGTGTGACAGACAGTTGATATTTTTCAGTCTTCATCAGCGACCGTGTTTCGCTGCCATATAGCATCGCTGGAAGCACGGTCAAGTTAAAAAGATTTGCACGAGTTGTTTTGCTGATCTTTCCTTGGAAGATGTCCCTGATGTCGTTGAATGTGCACCATCCAGCTTTTTTTCCTGCGCGACAGTTTGCCTTTCTGATCGTGGCGCATCTTGACTTCCTGGCCCAAATAAACGTATTTGTCAGCCTCTTGGATCTGCTCTTCTCCCTGAGTAATTTGGGTTCTTGGCAGAACATCTGATCTCATATATTTTGTTTTCAACTGGTTCATTTTTAATCCTATTTGACTACTTTTCGCAGTCAGTTCTTTAAGCATTCTCTCAAGCTGGACTGTATTTTCAGCTATCAGCTAAATACAGTTATTAAATACATTAAAGCATTAAACTGTTTTTACTTTCAATACTCTGACTTTTCTTCTGTCCTCCCGGCCCCCATTATTGTCCCAGGAAACTGTGAAGTTATTTTTTTTGCACCAATTTTCACCCACTTTTACATTAAATAAATTCCCAGGACATTTTAAAATAAAAACTGAAAATGAGAGGCCTTGTGAATACTGTGTTTTGGCCAGTGTACTGTGATTTTTACTGTGTGATGATATCGATTTAGTGTAAGAAGAAATTACTCATCTTGTGCAGTAACGATGGTTCTTCGAGATGTGTGTCCCTGTGGGTGCTCCACTCTAGGTGTCGGTGCGTCTGTGCGCTGGAGATCAGAGATTTCTCGCAGCAGTACTGGGTAGGGGGAAGGGCAGCCACTGGCACCTCCTATAGCGTGCGCCCCCCTGACTGTCCCCTCAGTTCCTTCTCTACTGGAAGTAGATGAGAGGAGAGTGGGTAGTGGAATACCCACAGGGACACACAACTCAAAGAACCATAGTTATTGCACATGGTGAGTAACTTCTTCTTCTTCATCGAGTGGTGTCCCTGTGGGTGCGCCACTCAAGGTGCTTGTAAAGCAGTACCCCTCCAGGGTGGTAGGGGTTAGGAGTTATGTATAAGTGTGTTATGAGAGCATTGTAAGGCCAACAATAGAGTCTGAGACTAGGCCTTGGGTGATAGCGTAATGCTTTACAAAAGTGAGCTCCGATGTCCAGGTTGCAGCTCTACAAACATCTATTAAGGGGACATTGTTCAAGAGTGCAATCGATGTCACCGTGGCTCGCGTTGAGTGGGATCTGATGCCCACGGTGGGTTCTTTGTGATGCAGGTGGTAGCAAGTTTGAATACAGGTAGAGACCCATTTTAGACAGTCTCTGCGTCGATATTGTAGAGCCCTTGGAGCACTCTGCTGTAGAGACGAATAGTCTTGGTGACTTGCGAAATGGTTTAGTTCTGTCCAAGTAGAAGGCTACAGCCAGTCTGACATCCAGCATGTGCAGTGTTGCTTCTCGGGAGTCATTATGTGGCTTGGGCTGGAAGGCAGGTAAGTGTATGGTTTGGGTAATATGAACATTTGTAGCCACTTTGGGCAAGAATTTTGGGTGAGGACATGACATGATTTTGTCTTTGGTAAATACAGTGTACAGTCATTCAGTCATCAATGCTCCTATTTTGCTGACACGTCTGGCAGACGTGATTGCCACTAGTAATACGACCTTCAGTGACACGTGAAGGAGCGAGTAGGTTGTTAGAGGCTCAAAGGGTGGTCTTGTGAAACATTTGAACACAAGATTGAGAGCCCATGGTGGTGCAGGTTGGTGTACTTCTGGGTACATGTTCTGTATACCTGCTAGAAAGCACCGTGTAATCGGGTGAATGAATATTGAAGCCCCTTCTCTCTGTTCATGGAGGGCCGTAATGGCAGCGAGGTGTACTTTAATAGAGCTTATGGCTAACCCCGTTTCCTTCATTTCTAGTAGGTAGCCTAGGATCATCGATAGAAGCGCCTTGGTTGCATCCAGCTGTCATTGGTGACACCAAAGGGAGAATCTTCTTCACTTGTGGCAGTAAGTATTGTTAGTGGTGAGGCAACTTTTTTTTACCTATTTTACTTTCTCCGAACAGTTCAATTCCCCATGTTGGAACCAAAGAGGAGCCACGCTTTGAGATGGAGTTTCGCTGGGTCTGGATGGAGCGTCAGGCCCTTGTTCTGGGACAGGAAGTCCATCTGGAAAGGCAGCAGTTGTGGGGCACAGACTGCTAGACGTGAGAGGTACGGAAACCAAGTCTGTCTGGGCCATGTGGGGACAATGAGAATGATGTATGCGGTGTCGAGTCGTATCTTGCGGATGACCCATGGGATCAGTGGTAACGGCGGGAAGACATACATGAGTGACACATTCCATGGGATGAGGAAGGCATTCCATGCCCTGGAGCAAAATAGTGGACATTTGTGATTTGTTGCTGAGGCGAAAAGGTCGATTACTGGGTGACCCCATTTTCGGAATAGTGTGTTGAGAACCCTGTTGTGGATTTCCCACTCGTGTTCCTGTGAGAAGTGCCTGCTGAGGTTGTCGGCTGTAGTGTTTTGGCACCTTGGTAGGTATGATGCTGTGATGTTTATATTGTTGCGGATGCAGAAGCTCCATAAATTCATGGCTTTTACACATAGCGAGTGAGACCTGGCTCCTCCTTGGCGATTGATATAAAACATGCACTCCACATTGTCGGTGAGAATAGAGATTGAGGGCTCATGTGTGAGTGGAAGGAAGTGTCGGCATCCATTGTGTACCGTCCAGAGTTCCAGGAGATTGAAATGTAGGTGATTTTCCATCGCAGACAACTTGCCTTGTACATTGTGATGACCCAAGTGGGTACCCCAACCCATCAGGTAGGTGTGACGGATTGGATCACAGAAAACTCCCTTAGGACTTGCCAACCGATGTGCCAAGACTTTCCTGCCCTGACAGCTTAAGACTCCAGCACCCTGTCTTGTTGAGCCAGACATGCCAGTCTGCTCCAACACAGACCCAGGGTCTGAATTACTTGCCCCAGAGCTGCAGACTTAACTGAAAGAAACTTACAGAAGTGCTCCTGTCTTTACCACTCAGATGCCAAAGTGCCAATGCGGTCCAAACCCCAAATAAATCCATTTTACCCTGTATAAAACGTATACAGGGTAAACTCATAAATTGTTCGCCTCTATAACACTGATAGAGAGATATGCACAGCTGTTTGCCCCCCAGGTATTAATACATACTCTGAGTTAATTAATAAGTACAAAGTGATTTTATTAAATACAGAAAGTAGGATTTAAGTGGTTCCAAGTAGTAACAGAGAGAACAAAGTCAATTTCCAAGCAAAATAAAATAGAACACGCAAGTCTATGTCTAAGAAATCTGAATACAGATGAAACCTCACCAGTTTCAATAAGCTTCCTTTTACAGACTAGTCTCCTTCTAGTCTGGGTCCAACAATCATTCTCACCCCCTGTAGTTACTGTCCTTTGTTCCAATTTCTTTCAGGTATCCTTGGGAGTAGAGAGGCTCTCTCTTTAGCCAGCTGAAGACAAAATTGAGGGGTCTCCCAAAGGCTTAACTAGACTTTCCCTTGTGGGGGGAGACCCCCTTCCTCTCTCCTATGCAAAATCCAGCTCCAAGATGGAGTTTTGGAGTCACATTGGCAAGTCACATGTGCATTCATGACTGAATTTCTTACCAGACAAGCCACATTCCTGGGAAAGCTTCAATGTGGATTGGCATCTTCGAGTTCGTTGTTGGCTTAAGTGGTTCTTGATTGGGCATTTAATTTGCACATTCCCTTCTCAATAGAAATCAAGCAAGTATACCGCCAATATTCCTAACTTCAAGTACAAAAATGATACATGCATACAAATAGGATTAATAGATTGTGTCGATCATAACCTTTACAGAGATATGTTACATGACATATGTAGCATAAAACATATTCTAGTTATGTCATATATACATTCATAAGCATATTCCATAAAGCCTTATAGGGGGCACTGTCACGGGAGGCATCTGTTGTAATAGTCACTGATGCGGGGGGTGTCTTGTTGAAAGGGAATCCCGGAGCATACATTCCCTGGCTGTGTCCACCATTGTAGGGTGAGGATAATATTTGGTGGTAGTGTCACACATCTGTTGAGATAGTGTTTGCTGGGTGCATAGACCATGTTCAACCAGTGCTGCAGACAGCGTATATGGAGTCTGGCATACTTTACTACGAAAGTTGTAGCTGACATATGTCCCAGAATCTGAAGGCATGTCCTCACTGAAGTTTGTGGTCTGATGATCACCGTGTAAATAAGATTGGTCAATGCAGTGAAACTGTGGTTTGGCAATATTGCCTTGGCTTGTATGGAGTCTAGGTCGGCTACAATAAACTCCAATTGCTGGGTTGGTTCCAGGGTGGATTTCTTTTCGTTCATCTGTAGATCTAGTTGGTGAACCGGGTCTATTGTGGTCTTCAGCATGCCTGCCGTTTCTTCTCGGTTTGCACCTCTGAGAAGACAATCATCCAAATAGGGAAAGATTATGACTCCATTGTGTCATAAATGTGCTGCTACTACCACGAGCGTTTTTGAGACTACGCAGGGAACAGTGGACAGTCCGAAGGGAAAGACCCTGTATTGGTAGTGATTGGGTCCGCCTGTGAACCTCAGGAACCATCTGTGGGCAGGATGTATTGTAATATGGAAGTATGCATCTTGGAGGTTAAGGGCTGCAAACCATCTAGCGCTGGGATTATTGTGGCCAGAGTGATCATTTTTGTACCTGTGGTTGCATACGAACCTGTTGAGTTTTCGGAGATCTAAGATTGGTCTCCATCCCCTCCTTTCTTCTCTGTCAGGAAATATTTGGAATAAGAACCCCTCCCTTGGTATTGATGTGGTGCTGGTTCTACAGCACCCAGCAGTAGGAGGTAGTCTACTTCCTGTTGTAGAAGGTGATCGTGATAGGGGTCCCTGAAGAAGGATGGGATACGAGGGAGGGTAGGGGGAATGGCTGTGAAAGGACTGGTGTAGCCGGATTGTATGATCTCCAAAACCCATTGATCTGTGGTTATCGCAGCTGAGGCATGGTAAAATGGGCGTAGGCGGTGACCAAAACTGTGGAATGGGGTATCTGTTGGCACTAGAGATATGGGAGGTGGTGCATACCCTCGACCAAGACCTCAAAATTGTGGCTTAGATGTAAATGGACGGGTGGACGAGGTCTGGTTCTGTGTAGCTCGTCATCTCTGAGCCCGTTGTTTGGGTCTGTTCTGAGTGAAGTATCGTGGTTGTTGACGGTTAAATGAGGTGTCTCGTGACCTGGTTTGGTGTAAAGTGAGGGCGTTTGTCAGGCGGTGGGTGTTTGCCTAGTGTATGCAGCATTGTTCAGAAGGCCTTCATGGTATGGAGACGAGAATAGTTTATCCCTATCGAAGGGGAGGTCCTCCACTTTTAGCTGTAGTTCTTTTGGAATTCCCAAAGTCTGCAACCATGATGTTCTTCTCATAACCACAGCTGTTGTGGTTCTTTAGGCAGCTATGTCCGCTACATCCATTGATCCATTGATATTAACTGACCCTCGTTGATAATGGCGTTGAGTTGAGGACGTTTATGCTTGGGGAGGTCTTCCACGAGCTCTTGTATTTTACCATAGTTAGAGTAGTCGTAATTTGCTAGTAGAGCAGAATAGTTAGCAACTCTAAGCAGAAGAGTGGCTGACGAGTAAACTTTCCGCCCAAAGAGGTTCAATCTCTTGTGTTCTTTATCTGGCAGTGAGGAGCGTAAATGAGGCTGTTTGCTACACTGATTAGCAGCCTCTACTACTAGAAAGCAGGCTTGATGGTGTGAAAACAAAAATTCCATGTCTTTGGCTGGAACGAAGTATTTTCTGTCAGATCTTTTGTTAGTCGGGGATACCGATGCCACTGTTTGCCATATTACCTCCGCAGGCTCTATTATAGCCTCTTCAATGGGGAGGGCAATCTTGGTCAATGATGCTGGTTGTAAGTTTTTTAACAACCTATGTTGTTTCTTCTGCACCTCATGTAAGGAAATTTCTTGGCTATTTGCTACTCTTTTGAAGAGTTCTTGGAACTGTTTCAGGTCATCTGGTGTCGTAGGGATAGACGGCGTCACCGCTTTGTCTGGTGCAGAAGATGAGTAAGGGGCAGGTGGTGAATCATCCGGGTCTGCCTGAGATAGTATTTCTTCTCTTCTATCTCTGTCTCAGGAGGGTAAGAGGTTTCTCTGTGTGGTAATGATGGATGTACTCTGGAACCTCCTGTTGCTGGGGAAAGATAGGGGATCTGGTATGTGGGCCAAGGACCCCATTGTGGCCATTGCATGGGGTAAGGTGGTAATGGGTAAGGCTACTGCTGTGCATACCAGGGCAGTGAATGCTCGGAGGAATGAGGCTTAGGCTTTCCATTCCATGTAGGTCTCATCTCTGATGGGGATGAGCGTTGTCCTGAACATATCCTTCCTCACCACTATGCATGGTGCAGGAGATAAAGGATGGTACCATGCTATGTAGCTCGGGGTGTGTTCGGTGTCGAGCAGTGGCGACTGTGGTGCCGAAGAAACTGCTATGTGAGCAGGACACAGGAGTTGCGCTGGTCCCGCCTTGGGGTTGCAGTCAACTGTTGGAGCACTGACCGGTGCTGGATTCAGCTTGTTAGGCGGTAGCAAGTCTTGTATCGGTGCCGGTGGCAGCAGAATTGATCGCAGTGCCGCTGCCTGTGCCGCGCTCTGCCCCGGGGTGGCTTCCTGTTGTTTGTCCTTCGAGTTTGGAGATGACCATGACATCACTGGTTGGTTTGGTTTCTGGGAACACGTGAGTGGCTGATCAGGTCAATTAGAGCTTTGAACTGTCTATGGCAAACTGAACAAGAAATGCCACTGTGAGTAACTAGATTAACAATGGACATGCTGCTCTTACGAGAGTTACCTTGCTGGCACTTCTGCTCCGCCTCAGCAGTTCTCCTCTGCTCATAGACGGTAGCTCCAGAATGCATGAGACTTCACCAGGTAGAACGAGCATGAGCGAGATCTTCCCAAAACTCTGGGTCAATGTTGAAACACCTCAAGGATAATTTGAGGGAATCTTTGAAACTTTTATTCTGGCCTCCCTGAGAGCACTTTCTCTCCTTTAACTCACCATAAAAGATCTTCTCTGACAATGACTCATCTGACAGTCTGGTGACATGGCCTGCCCATCTCCCCTGTGATTTCATGCTTGGAGTGCCTACCCATCTGAGAACCTCAATATCTGGAACGTTGTCTTACCATCTTATCCTCATCAATTTCCTCAGACAGCCCATGTGAAAGTAATTCAGGTACACTGTCCAGGTTTTGCATGGATACCTCAGAGTTGGCAACATGATGACTTTGTAGATGTTCAGTTTTGTTTGTTGGCTAATGTCTCTGTGCTCCCAAAGGCTACACTTGCTTTGTCAATTCTGGTGTTGGTTTAATTATCCATGTGAACTTCACACAACAGTGCACTGCCCAGATAGCTGAACTTGTCCACTGCCCGGAGGGCTTGGCCATTCACTGTAATAGCAGGCCCTATATCAGGCTTTCCTGGTGCAGCAGGCTGGACATCACTTTTCTCTTCTTGATGTTGATTGTGAGACCAAAAGTGTCACAGGCTGAAGAGAACTAGTCCACACTTTGCTACATGTCAGACTCAAATCTGGCATTCAGGGAACAGTCATCAGCAAACAGATCATGAACAGCCACTTCCTGTACCTTTGGCTTTGCCTGTAGTTTCCTCAGATTGAAGAGTTTCCCATCAGTCCGGTATCTGATGCCAATCCAGACGTCACAGTCACCAAACGCATCTGTAATATGCCAGAAAACATCATACTGAAGAGCGCTGGTGCCAGCACACAGCCCTGCTTGACTCCCTTGGTGACTGGGAATGGTTCAGATGACTCACCATCTTCCACAGCACGAGCCATCATGAAATTGATGAACCACTGCAATGAATTTCTCTGGGAAACTGAATTTTGCCATGATTTTCCAAAGGCCCTCCCGACTGACTGCATCCAATGCTTTGTCAGGTCAATGAAAGTGTAGCGGGGTGGTTACCTCGCTCCTGCCCTGAAGGGCTTAAAACAGCCCAAGGGGAAGGGTTGTGGCTGGGAGGTGCTAAGCTGGGCTGATTGGGAAGCAGCTGCAGCTGGGCCACACCCCAATCAGGCCTCATCTGGCCCTATATAAAAAGGCTATGAGCCAGAGGCCAAGCAATCTCTCTCTGCCTTCAGAGGGAGAAGGGCCTGGCTGCAGTGAGCTAGAGACAGAGTACCTGAGTGGAGCAGGGCTGGGGACAGGCTGAGGAGCTGGGGAGCTCCAGCCTGGAAAGCCCCAGGCTGCGGCCTAGTAGGAGGCCAAGGAGTACTGGGGGTTGCAGAGGGCAGCCCAGGGGTAGGCCCAGGCAGCAGGTCCAAACCTAACCTTGCCTGAGATGAGTGGCCTATACTGCAGTCTGCCCCAGGGAGCGGGGGCTAGTTGGTGACTGGCAGTGGCCTTATTCGGAGGCAAGGTAAGGCTAGTGGGTGGGCGTTCCCCGGGGAGGGGAGACCCTAGTACTGAGGGGTGTACTGCCAGGGGGCAGCACCCCAGATAAAAGGGCACCAGTGTCCGGGAAGGACACGGGGGCCAAAGGACAGGCGGATCACCGGCCTGCAGAGGGTGCTCTGGGCTGGAAATCGAGCTAATTCCCAGAAGAGACCAGCAGGAGGCGCCGCAGGGGTGAGTCCGCCCCTCTACAGAAAGTCATATACAGGTTGGAGTTCTGTTCCTGACATTTCTCCTGAAGTTGAGACGCAGCAGACACCATATCTGTGGTTCCGCACCTTTTTCTGAAGCCACACTGACACGCAGGCAGGAGCCCTTGTTCAAGGCAATTCTGGCAAGAATTTTGCTGGATCTTGATAAGGAGATGCCCTAACAGTTGTTGCAGGTCTGTCTGTTATCTTTCCACTTGTACAAGTGGACGATAGATGCAGCCTTTTGTTCCTGGGGTATAGTTTTAGAGCCCACATTGACTGGAAAAATTCAGTCAGTTTCAGAGCCATGTGCAAGCCTCTGACCTTGTAGACTTCTGCTGGTATCACTTCTGCTCCAGGTTCTTTACCATTTGACAGCAGGTCAATTGCTTTCGCAGTTTCAGTCAGTAAGAGATATGGTGATATCAAACTGGGGCAGTCGATCAATTGCCTCCTCACTTACAGATTGTTGATTGAAAAAAAATCACTGGTCTGTTGGTATAAGGAGGCACCATTATCCCTATTTGGTGTATGGTGTGTAATTCCCCTGCGAATCTAGCGCCAAAACTGATCTTTCAATTTGCAAATCTCAAAATGAATGTTTTAATATTCCCCCCAAAAAGGCTTTTTTTTGTTCTCCACTGAAACAATGATAAAAAACAACATGAAGTCATGAAATGTTTTGGTTGACCCAAATATGCATTTTCATACAAAAAATATTTCAAGGGAAAAATGAAACAATGGCAGAAAAGTGCATTCCAAAACCAGAAAACCAACAAACAAAGAAACATATGACAATTACTAGTGTTTGACTTTGCAAAAATTTGAAAATCGTACAGAGTGAGAGGGCAGGGAACGGACCACTATACTACAACTTCATAACAGCTAACAGACATTAGTAATTTTTTTTCTCTTTTAGAGGAAATTCTTGCTGAAATTTTTAAGTTCCATTTTCCCTCTTCCTTCTTCCATAGTCCCCTGAAACACCTCCCACTAAGGGACGGGGCTTCCCTCGCCCATGACCCTCCCACCCAACAAAGACTCCTACTGTGACTCCCTTTCCTATGCTTCCCTCTCCCAACTCCCCCAGCCCATCACACCTCTCTGCCTCCAAGTTCTATCGTCATCCCCACAGCCAATGACTTCTCCCTGCCTCCCCTGGATCCCACCGGATCACACGGCATATTGAAGACAGGTGTGTTTTAAACCACTGATTGTAAATCTGTCCCTCTCTTTCACAAGCCCAGCACATTGTGTTCAACAGTTGGACTATCGCCATGAACATGGCAGAATGAAAGCTCATAATTTGCCTTTTTTTCTTCCTCTGTGTGATCTGAAATGAAGACAAAGGTAATTTCTGGGACCAAAGGGGTGTGTTCAAGGGAGAAGCAAAGGCTACTGCTGGAGAATCCTTCTGGCTGCAGGGGCTTGGAAAGTTTTCCTGCTTTCATCTTCCTCATGCCCATGTGGTAGGCAAGGAGGTTACATGGGTTGTTTCCCCTGTGGCCAGGGGCACTCTGCTTGAGTCTCACCCCTTGCACCATCTTCTTTTGTTGCTTCTCAAGATCGCCTCTCCCACCAGAACAATGAAGAGCCTGATCAAACATTGTGACAACAAAATCAGCTGCCTCAATTGTGCTCCAACCATGTCATCCCCTCCCTACTCAAATCCCTCCCCTGGCTCCTTCTCTACTTCTGCAAAAATTATAGCTTTTCCTCAACTTCAAGGCTCAACACCCAGGAACTGCATACTTTGTCAGAGGGGCTGCTCTACTGCCCTGGGGTTTGTGGGCTGTTCCACAACCTCAGCCAGAGGGGAATTAATTCAAACTGGAAAGGTGCAGAGATGGGCTCCCAGGATGATCAGAGACATGGAGTGACTGTCTAAGGGCTGGTCTACATTGTGGGGGGGATCGATCCAAGATACGCTACTTCAGCTACGCGAATATCTTGGATCGAAGTATCTTGGATCAAATTACCTGGAGTCCAGACAGCGCGGGATCGACGGCCGCGGCTCCCCCGTCGACTGCGCTATCGCCGCTCGCTCTGGTGGAGTTCCGGAGTCGACGGTGAGCGCGTTTGGGGATCGATATATCGCGTCTTAACGAGACGCGATATATCGATCCCGGATAAATCAATTGCTACCCACCAATACGGCGGGTAGTGAAGACGTACCTTTAGGAGAGGAGACTAAAAGAACTGAGCTTGATTTACCTAGCAAAGGAAGGGCTGAGAGGGGATGTGCTAGCTCTGTGTAAATGTACTGGGGAAGAGAACACCAGAGAGGGAGAGGAGGAACTGGAGTTAATGAACAAATTTGTCAAAAGAATAAATGGAGTATAACTGGCCCTGAATGAAATTCAGGCTGGAAACTGAAGCTTTGTGCCCATCTAGAAAGCTGGCTAGATCGTCGGGCTCAACAGGTAGTGATCAATGGCTCCATGTCGGTCCTGGGGCAGGTTTTGTTCAATATCTTCATTAATGGTCTGGAGGATGGCATGGACTGCACTCTCAGCAAGTTTGCAGATGACACTAAACTGGGAGGAGTGGTAGATAAGCTGGAGGGTAGGGATAGGATACAGAGGGACCTAGACAAATTAGAGGATTGGGCCAAAAGAAACCTGATGAGGTTCAACAAGGACAAGTGCAGAGTCCTGCACTTAGGACGGAAGAATCCCATGCACTGCTACAGACTAGGGACTGAATGGCTAGGTAGCAGTTCTGCAGAAAAGGACCTAAGGGTTACAGTGGACAAAAAGCTGGATATGAGTCAACAGTGTGCCCTTGTTGCCAAGAAGGCTAACGGCATTTTGGGCTGTATAAGTAGGGGCATTGCCAGCAGATCGAGGAACGTGATCGTTCCCCTCTATTCGACATTGGTGAGGCCTCATCTCGAGTACTGTGTCCAGTTTTGGGCCCCACACTACAAGAAGGATGTGGAAAAATTGGAAAGAGTCCAGCGGAGGGCAACAAAAATGATTAGGGGGCTAGAGCACATGACTTATGAGGAAAGGCTGAGGGAACTGGGATTGCTTAGTCTGCAGAAGAGAAGAATGAGGGGGGATTTGATAGCAGCCTTCAACTACCTGAAGGGGGGTTCCAAAGAGGATGGAGCTCGGCTGTTCTCAGTGGTGGCAGATGACAGAACAAGGAGCAATGGTCTCAAGTTGCAGTTGGGGAGGTTTAGGTTGGATATTAGGAAACACTATTTCACTAGGAGGGTGGTGAAGCACTGGAATGGGTTACCTAGGGAGGTGGTGGAATCTCCTTCATTAGAGGTTTTTAAGGTTAGGCTTGACAAAGCCCTGGCTGGGATGATTTAGTTGGGAATTGGTCCTGCTTTGAGCAAGGGGTTGGACTAGATGACCTTCTGAGGTCCCTTCCAACCCTGATATTCTAGGATTCTATGATCAGAGGAGGGAGATTCTGGAGCAGCGTCCCCGCAGGAGTTGTGGGGTAAGCAACAGAATGAGTTGGAAAATGGAATTTGATAAGTTTCTGAGCATGGTTATCATAGAATCATAGAAGATTAGGGTTGGAAGAAACCTCAGGAGGTCATCTAGTCCAACTCCCTGCTCAAAGCAGGACCAACACTAACTAAATCATCCCAGCCAGGGCTTTGTCAAGGCGGAACTTAAAAACCTCTAAGGAAGCAGATTCCACCACCTCCCTTGGTAATCCATTCCAGTGCTTCACCACCTTCCTAGTGAAACAGTGTTTCCTAATATCCAACCTAAACCTCCTCCACTGCAACTTGAGACCATTGCTCCTTGTTCTGTCATCTACCACCCCTGAAAATAGCCTAGTTCCATCCTCTTTGGAACCCCCCCTTCAGATAGTTGAAGGCTGCTATCAAATCCCCCTCACTCTTCTCTTCTGCAGATTAAACAAGCCCAGGTCCCTTAGCCTCTCCTCGTAAGTCATGTGCCCCAGCTCTCTGATTCTTTTTGTTGCCCTCTCCAGGACTCTTTCCAATTTGTCCACATCCTTCTTGTGGTGTGGGGCTGAAAACTGGACACAGTATTCCAGATGAGGCCTCATCAATGCTGAATAGAGGGGAATGATCGCATCCCTCAATCTGCTGGCAATGCTCCTAGTTATACAGCCCAAAATGCTGTTAGCCTTCTTGGCAACAAGGGCACATTGTGGACTCAATTCCAGTTTCTCGTCCACTGTAACCCCTAGGTCCTTTTCTGCTGAACTGCTACCTAGCCATTTGGTCCCTAGTCTGTAGCAGTGCTTGGTATTCTTCCGTCCTAAGTGCAGGACTCTGCACTTGTCATTGTTGAACCTCATCAGATTTCTTTTGGTCCAATCCTCCAATATCTCTAGGTCCTTCTGTATCCTATCCCTACCCTCCAGAGTATCTACCTATCCCCCCAGCTTAGTGTCATCCATGAACTTGCTGAGTGTGCAATCCAGACCATCATCCATATCATTAATGAGGATACTAAACAAAACCTGCCCCAGGACCAACCCCTGGGGCACTCCACATTTGCTACCGGCTGCCAAATAGACACTACCTGTTAAGCCCGACAATCCAGCCAGCTTTCTATCCACCTTATTGTCCATATATCCAATCCATACTTTTTTAACTTGCTGGCAAGACTACTGTGGGAGACTGTATCAAAAGCTTTGCTAAAGTCAAGCTATATCACGTCCACTGATTTCCCCATATCCACAGAGCCATTTATCTTATCATAGAAGGCAATCAGGTTGACTTGCCTTTGGTGAATCTATGTTGACTGTTCCTGATAACCTTCCTCTCCTCCAAGTGCTTCAAAATTGATTCCTTCAGGACCTACTCCATGATTTTTCCAGGTAGTGAGGTGAGACTGACCACCTGTAGTTCCCCGGGTTCTCCTTCTTCCCTTTTTTAAAGATGGGCACTATAGTTGCCTTTTTCCAATCATTCTAATCACTGAGGAGGAGGCGGTGCCCCTCTGATCACTGATAGCCCAGTTAATAAGTCACTCAGAAGAACTGCAGGCAGCCCAGCTTTGAATCCCTCCTCTCCCCTTTCCTAGGCAAGTGACCTAACTGCAGGGCTGCTGGCTCTTCTAAGGGGGTGCTTTGCAATCTCTCCTGTCGAAGCTATCCTTGTATAAATAATTAAATAGCCATATGCACAGAGTCTGAGACCCAGATGTGCAGCCCTCCCTGATGAGCATCCTAGTCCCTGACCTACAGAGCCATTTGCACTTGCTTTCTGGCCCAATTAGTATTAAATATTAGGGTTTTCGGTATTTTTGTAAGTCTTCTCTAAAATATATTAAGTATTTAAGTATACAAGTGTGATATCCATGCTATAGTTAAGGTTCAGGTTTCAGTTACCTGCTGAACCCTGAAAAACTGTTTTGAGCAGTTTCAGAGACTCTGAGGGGCTCTCAGTTCTCTAATAGTCCATTACTTAAGGAGAGTCTGTTTTCAGTTGACAGTTTTAACTTCTGTATCCAGCTTCACTTTCTGAAGCTGTCTCATCGCATAGCAGTAGATCTTGATATTAAACTGTCCATAAGTTGTTTTCTTTTTTAATTTAATGCATTTAACTGAACTGAAATATCCTCCCTTGTGCTGCTTTCACCTATTCCTGGAATGAGAGCAGAAGAATACTGGAGAGTTATACTAATGTAAATCCATACCAAGTGCTGACTACAGGGCGGAGATCAAAATCCCCTTAAAGAATAATAAACACACAGTGTTGTTAAAAAGGCAGCATTAGTGCTAACAGACTCAGTTCTTCAGGTCTGATAGGCTGGCAGTGAACAGTTTCAAGTTTGAAGACTCTTGGACCTGATTCTCATCTTCTCATATACAGCTCTGATAATGGGAATTAGGTGCCCAGGTTCTTTTGAAAATCTTGCTATGCACCGAGCTGCATGTTTAGGCACCTAAATATATTTGAAAATCTGGCTCTTAGGCACTTTTGAAAACTTTACTCAATGTTGAAGACTTTTTTTCTAGCAATAAAAACACAAGTATTTGCTTTGGTTGTTATAAGAATGGAAGGATTTATTAATCAGCTATAGTTATATGATTGTTCAAAGGGCAAGCAAACAGGTACTGCAGTGACTCTGAAAAGGATTCAGCTGGTGACAGTGGCCAAATAACTTAACATGATCTCCCACTGTAATGCTGTTTCAAAAAGAGCTAATGTGACCCTGGGGTGTAAAACAGGGGGGTAGTGATTTTTACCTCTGTATCCAGCATTGGAGAGACTGATATTGAAATACTGCATCCAATTCTGGGGTCCACATTTTAAAAAGGATTATGAAAAATTGGAGAGGGCACAGAAAAGAGCTGGAACTATAATTCAAGGGCAGGAGAAAATGACTGAAAAGGACACATTTAAAGAGCTGAATCTGTTGCGCTTATCGAAAAGAAGATTGAGAGGTGATGTGAATACAGTGTGAATACACTGCACAAGAACATTTGTGGGGAGAAAA
Source organism: Chrysemys picta bellii (assembly GCF_011386835.1). Taxonomy (NCBI): domain Eukaryota; kingdom Metazoa; phylum Chordata; order Testudines; family Emydidae; genus Chrysemys; species Chrysemys picta. The sequence goes on from NW_027052861.1 coordinate 28,765, forward strand.
TACTGCGTATTAAAGAGCTCTTTAATCTAGCAGAGAAAGTCCTAACAACGACCAATGACTAGAAGTAAAAGCCAGAACAATTCAGATTAGAAATAATAGCTCACATTTTTAACAGTGAGGGTGATTAACCATTGGAACAAACTACTAAAGGAAGTGGTGGTTTTTCAATCTCTTGATGTCGTCAAATCAAGCCTAGATTCCTTTCTGAAAGACGCTTTAGTCAAACACAAATTATTGGGTTCCATACAGAGCTAACTTGGTGAAATTTAATGGTATGGGATTGATAGAAGGGAGGTCAGAATAGATGATGTAATGTTCTGTTGGGACCTTAACATCTATGAATAGCTCACAGACTGATATATTTTATCACAAGTATAGAAACCACACAATTCAATTACCACACGATAATTATGAAAACACAGTGCTTTTCCCAGCCATCCAACATTAATGTCCGTGAATTTGCTCCAGTGATCCAATGAGGCCTGCAAAACCATGGAGAATTACCCCATCTTGTTCATGGACAAATGCTTGATGAGATAGGCAAAGAATGGGCAAAGTGATCACAACGCTAGCCTCACCGCAGCTGGAAAACCTGAGCTACTTGGTTTGAATATTACCTAGCCTGATCACCTTATGCAACAGCATATATGGAGGGAAGAGCTTTGCACACCTCCATCAACTTCCCTCACTGTGGATTTCCCCACACCAAACTGGTTCACCACCAAGTGGCAGCAATCTGAAGAGATAAGCTCCACACTGCAATTGCCACGCATGTCTCCATGCTAATTGGTGTTCTAGCACTGCAGGTCAAGACAATGTTTGGCTCACAGCTCCAGGAAGGTGACTTTCTGCATCCTAAAGTTTTAGGACCATTGCTGGTCATGCCAAGACTTAAGAGCTATTTGATCCCATGACTGTGCTCACTGGCTAGGCCCAGAAGTGTCACTCCATCGAGAGAAGCTGCTCTAGGAATATATGACAGAGACAGAAAGGCCAGTGCAAATTCAAAGGATGGTTCTTCTTCTACCAATTTAATTTAAAAATCCAATTGCTATCTAAAATTAACCGACAGCTAAGCACAATATTTTATTATTTTTTTATTATATATATTATATATTTATTATATAATGGGGCCTAACTGGTATATAAGGGCAGTCAGCAGCAAACCAGCTGAGCGGCGAACAGCAGAGGCTAACAGAGGAAGTTTGCCTGGGAGCTGTCCGAGAGGAGGTACGCTAAGTGCTGCATTAGGGGGGCTGTGTTGGTGAGTATCTGAGTGTCTGCTGCTGGGACAGTTGGTCAGTTTGACCGTGTGCTTGATTGCTTGCTTGGTTGTTTGAAAAGTGTGAATTGGGAGTGCTTTGTTCCAGGTGGGCCTTGAGGGGGCCTGACTGGTATATAAGGCCAGTCAGCAGCGAACCAGCTGAGCGGCGAACAGCAGAGGCTAAAAGCGGGAGTTTGCCTGGGCAGAGCCCACTGAGGCTTTCATCTATGGGTTTCTCTGAGTAGTTCCTGCAACAGTTGAGGAAGCTCTTAAGAGGACGGTGATATGGAAGGTGAGCGATCAGCTGTTGTCACCTGCACAGGTTGTGCCATGTTTGTCTTTCTTCCACAGGACAGAAGCGACTTTGTCTGTACGAAGGGCAAGCTGGTCTCCATATTGGAAGAGAAGGTTCGAGGCCTGGAGAAACGAGTATCGACTCTGCGTTGCATAAGGGAAAATGAAGATTTCCTGGACAGACGTCAGGAGATGCTTCTACGGCCACAATGTTCTGAAGATTCAGAACAGGTGCAGCAGGGACAGAAGGATTGTGAAGAGGTTTGGCAGCATGTGACCTCCAGAAGAAGAAAGAGGAGCGTCCATGCACCAGCAATGGAGATACAGGTGAGCAATCGTTTCCATGTTCTCTCTACAGGTACTAATGCGGAGAGTGGACTAGATGACCCATCTGAGGGAAGGGAGCAGAAGGAGACTCCACCGATTGGAAGGCAAAAGATGCACTGTCCTAGGGATGGGGGTTCCACGACCACCACTCCCAAGAGGAGGAGGAGGGTGGTGGTGGTGGTCGGGGACTCCCTCCTCAGGGGGACTGAGTCATCTATCTGCCGCCCCGACCGGGAAAACCGAGAGGTCTGCTGCTTGCCAGGAGCTAGGATACACGATGTGACGGAGAGACTGCCGAGACTCATCAAACCTTCGGATCGCTACCCCTTCCTGCTTCTCCACGTGGGCACCAATGATACTGCCAAGAATGACCTTGAGCGGATCACTGCAGACTACGTGGCTCTGGGAAGAAGGATAAAGGAGTTTGAGGCGCAAGTGGCGTTCTCGTCCATCCTCCCTGTGCAAGGAAAAGGCCTGGGTAGAGACCGTCGAATCATGGAACTCAACGAATGGCTACGCAGGTGGTGTTGGAGAGAAGGCTTTGGATTCTTTGACCATGGGATGGTGTTCCAAGAACGAGGAGTGCTAGGCAGAGACAGGCTCCACCTAACGACGAGAGGGAAGAGCATCTTCGCCAGCAGGCTGGCTAACCTAGTGAGGAGGGCTTTAAACTAGGTTCACCGGGGGAAGGAGACCAAAGCCCTGAGGTAAGTGGGGAAATGGGATCCTGGGAGGAAGCACGAGTAGGACAGCGCAAGAGGGGAGGACTACTGTCTCATGCTGAGAAAGAGGGACGATCGATGAGTTATCTTAAGTGCCTATACACAAATGCAAGAAGCCTGGGAAACAAGCAGGGAGAACTGGAAGTCCTGGCACAGTCAGGGAACTATGATGCGATTGGAATAACAGAGACTTGGTGGGATAACTCACATGACTGGAGTACTGTCATGGATGGATATAAACTGTTCAGGAAGGACAGGCAGGGCAGAAAAGGTGGGGGAGTTGCGTTGTATGTAAGAGAGGAGTATGACTGCTCAGAGCTCCTGTATGAAACTGCAGAAAAACCTGAGAGTCTCTGGATAAAGTTGAGAAGTGTGAGTAACAAGGGTGATGTCATGGTTGGAGTCTGCTATAGACCACCAGACCAGGGGGATGAGGTGGACGAGGCTTTCTTCTGGCAACTAGCAGAAGTTGCTAGATCGCAGGCCCTGGTTCTCATGGGAGAATTTAATCACCCTGATATCTGCTGGGAGAGCAATACAGCGGTGCACAGACAATCCAGGAAATTTTTGGAAAGTGTAGGGGACAATTTCCTGGTGCAAGTGCTGGAGGAACCAACTAGGGGCAGAGCTTTTCTTGACCTGCTGCTCACAAACAGGGAAGAATTAGTAGGGGAAGCAAAAGTGGATGGGAACCTGGGAGGCAGTGACCATGAGATGGTCGAGTTCAGGATCCTGACACAAGGAAGAAAGGAGATCAGCAGAATACGGACCCTGGACTTCAGAAAAGCAGACTTTGACTCCCTCAGGGAACAGATGGGCAGGATCCCCTGGGAGAATAACATGAAGGGCAAAGGGGTCCAGGAGAGCTGGCTGTATTTTAAAGAATCCTTATTGCGGTCGCAGGAACAAACCATCCCGATGTGTAGAAAGAATAGTAAATATGGCAGGCGACCAGCTTGGCTAAACAGTGAAATCCTTGCTGATCTTAAACGCAAAAAAGAAGCTTACAAGAAGTGGAAGATTGGACAAGTGACCAGGGAGGAGTATAAAAATATTGCTCAGGCATGCAGGAGTGAAATCAGGAAGGCCAAATCACTCTTGGAGTTGCAGTTAGCAAGAGATGTTAAGAGTAACAAGAAGGGTTTCTACAGGTATGTTAGCAACAAGAAGAAAGTCAAGGAAAGTGTGGGCCCCTTACTGAATGAGGGAGGCAACCTAGTGACCGAGGATGTGGAAAAAGCTAATGTACTCAATGATTTTTTTGCCTCTGTCTTCACGAACTAGGTCAGCTCCCAGACTGCTGCACTGGGCAGCACAATATGGGGAGAAGGTGACCAGCCCTCTGTGGAGAAAGAAGTGGTTCAGGACTATTTAGAAAAACTGGACGTGCACAAGTCCATGGGGCCGGATGCGCTGCATCCGAGGGTGCTAAAGGAGTAGGCGGGTGAGATTGCAGAGCCATTAGCCATTATTTTTGAAAACTCATGGCGATCGGGGGAGGTCCCGGATGACTGGAAAAAGGCTAATGTAGTGCCCATCTTTAAAAAAGGGAAGGAGGAGGATCCGGGGAACTACAGGCCAGTCAGCCTCACCTCCGTCCCTGGAAAAATCATGGAGCAGGTCCTCAAGGAATCAATTATGAAACATTTAGAGGAGAGGAAAGTGATCAGGAACAGTCAGCAGGGATTCACGAAGGGGAAGTCGTGCCTGACTAACCTAATTGCCTTCTATGATGAGATAACTGGCTCTGTGGATGAGGGGAAAGCAGTGGATGTGTTATTCCTTGACTTTAGCAAAGCTTTTGATACGGACTCCCACAATATTCTTGCCACCAAGTTAAAGAAGTATGGGCTGGATGAATGGACTGTAAGGTGGATAGAAAGCTGGCTAGATCGTCGGGCTCAACGGGAAGTGATCAATGACTCCATGTCTAGCTGGCAGCCGGTTTCAAGCGGAGTGCCCCAAGGGTCGGTCCTGGGGCCGGTTTTGTTTGATATCTTTATTAATGATCTGGAGGATGGTGTGGACTGCACTCTCAGCAAGTTTGCAGATGACACTAAACTAGGAGGCGTGGTAGATACATTAGAGGGTAGGGATCGGATACAGCGGGACCTAGACAAATTAGAGGATTGGGCCAAAAAAAACCTGATGAGGTTCAACAAGGACAAGAGCAGAGTCCTGCACTTAGGACGGAAGAATCCCACGCACTGCTACAGACTAGGGACCAAATGGCTAGGTAGCAGTTCTGCAGAAAAGGACCTAGGGGTCACAGTGGACAAGAACCTGGATATGAGTCAACAGTGTGCTCTTGTTGCCAAGAAGGCTAATGGCATTTTGGGATGTATAAGTAGGGGCATTGCCAGCAGATCGAGGAACGTGATCGTTCCCCTTTATTTGACATTGGTGAGGCCTCATCTGGAATACTGTGTCCAGTTTTGGGCCCCACATTACAAGAAGGATGTGGAAAAATTGGAAAGAGTCCAACGGAGGGCAACAAAAATGATTAGGGATCTGGAGCACATGACTTATGAGGAAAGGCTGAGGGAACTGGGATTGTTTAGTCTGCAGAAGAGAAGAATGAGGGGGGATTTGATAGCAGCCTTCAACTACCTGAAGGGGGGTTCCAAAGAGGATGGAGTTCGGCTGTTCTCAGTGGTGGCAGATGACAGAACAAGGAGCAATGGTCTCAAGTTGCAGTGGGGGAGGTCCAGGTTGGATATTAGGAAACACTATTTCACTAGAAGGGTGGTGAAGCACTGGAATGCGTTACCTAGGGAGGTGGTGGAGTCTCCTTTCTTGGAGGTTTTTAAGGCCCGGCTTGACAAAGCCCTGGCTGGGATGATTTAGCTGGGAATTGGTCCTGCTTTGAGCAGGAGGTAGGACTAGATGACCTCTTGAGGTCCCTTCCAACCCTGATATTCTAGGATTCTATATTCATTTTAATATCATAATTAATATGAGAACTTCTAGTACTAATATTCATATTGTAATTTCTTATTCCAAAAATATTGTTCTAGACTTTCAATGGGACTTAGACACTGAAATCACTTAGATACTTTTGAAAATGTTACTCTTAGTGTCTAAAATTAGGCACCTAAATCTTTACTTAGGTATCAAAGTAAGTGGCTTTATTCTCAGAGGTGCTGAGAACCTACAGTCCCCATTGATTTCAGAAGTAATTATGGGAGCTTGGCATCTCCGAAAATCAGCCCACTCATTTAGCCATCACATCTTGAAAGACGTCCTGACCAGACAAGAGGAAGCAACCAGACAAGATCACTGTGACAAACGTGAGACCTTGCAAGCATGGAAACTTCAAAGACTGTTCTACTGAGATGTGATAGCCACTATGGGCACAGGGGATGTTCACAGACTGCTGTATCAATAATCGGTATATGCAGCTGTGTGTTTCTGGCTCGCTGAGTGAGTTTTCAGCAGAATCTGGACTCACTGCGGGGTGGGGAGGGTAATGAATGCAAGTCCCAATGCCAGTTACTCAGACACCCAGCACCTTTGAAGCTTTGGTCCTGGGGAGAAGTAGCACTGATTGGTTTTACCTGGTCCTGGAGGCCTGACGACAAAGGCCCCAAATAGTATAACGATTCAGCCTGATCTGACTTAGGTCAGACTCACTCTGGACCAGTGTATGGACCTACCAGGACTCCCTGTGGATGATGGGTGACACTGGCTAAGGTTAATATCTGTGCTGTCTATTGTTTTAGGATAGGTTTTCTTTGACATACACTTGTACTAAATCAAGATACTGTGTTCTGTGAAAGCTGGCTAGTCACTGGTAACCCTGTCATTATCCCTGGGGGAGAACAGAACTGCAGGTGCTAACCTAAAGTCAGACCTGCTAGGGTAGTCACAGGGAATTGCCGGGGGACTGCAGCCCTAAAATTGTGGTCTGGAGGGAGAGGGACAGGGGTTATAGAATCATAGAATATCAGGATTGGAAGGACCTCAGGAGGTCATCTAGTCCAACCCCCTGCTCAAAGCAGGACCAACCCCAACTAAATCATCCTGCTCATAATGGGATGATGGCTGGAGGCCAGGAAGGGGGAACAGGTGCAGTTAACCCCAAAACTGGGACAATCTCCATTGGGTTCAGCTGAATCCTGGGCAATGCCTGGGATGATGAGAACCTGAAGTTCCTAATATCACCCATGCTCTAGCACATCATTTTTCCTTCCCACACAGGAGCACTCCACATTACGCTTCCTCTTTTTCTTGTTTTGCCTTCCGTCTCATGAGAGTCTAGCTTAGGCAGCCAGAAAAACTCCACCTTTGCAACTCTGCTGTACTGAAAGAGACAACCTGAGAGCCATGCTTTCACCCCAGCCAGTAACAGCTAAATCTCAGGTTAATAAGTAGAGCTGCGTGAAACCTTTTGTCTGAACCTCTTTTTCCAGTAAAAAATGCAGATTTAGGCTGACTAAAACATTTTGCGAATTCATGTTAATTTTGCAGAATTATTTTGGTGAAAAACAAACCAACAAACATGCAGAAAAAAGGAAATTGTTTTGTTTTGACATTGTTGAATGGAAACATTTGATTTCTCAATTCAAAATGACTTTTTTTTTAAATTTTCTTCAATTTTATTTAAAATATATAAAAACATTTTAAAAGCTCCAAAACAAAATGAAATGTTACATTTCATGTCAAACAGTTCATGTCACTGAAAAAAAAATTTTATAGGCCAAAATTTTGAATTTTTTTTCATTCAGGGTTACCTAAAACATTCCCCCCCGCCAAATTTTTTGGAACTGCCAGCAAAATTAAAAGTCAGTTCTTTGCACTGCTCTACTAATAAAACTCTTGGAATTTGCAGCTGCTAAATGGCAAATAATAGGGACAGAAGCTGGGCCTTCTTATATTTCTTCTCCTGTGTGTGTCTGCTTTGTTTTGTCTTGTCTTTAAAAGAAACAGGACTGGAATTCAACACCCCCAAAGCAACCATCTTACTGTATCTACCTCATGTCCCCAACAAGGTCATTCAATCCTTCTTCAGCACCAGAGCCCAAGGATAGTCCAGCCAGGAACAAACATTTCTAGAGTGTCTAGATGACCATTTACACCCCTGCTATAGCTGGCAAACAAGTCACTTGTCTGATATGGCCAAAATCTCTAGTTTAGACAAAGGTGAGGAGATTTTCCACTAAAGAAAATGCTGTACAGAGAAAGGGAGTATGGGAAGCAGCCACAATGAAAGTCTTATTTAGTTCTTTCAGTTGTAAATGCTTTAAGAGTTTTCCTTTCCCTTCTCCTTCCCCTGTGTTTTTAATAGAAGGTTAAAAGGATTTATGTTCTCTCCCCGCCCTTTAATGGAAAAGGGGCAGTGATCAGTAATAATTCTGACACAAACCCGCTTACCATAAGTAAGTGTTTAGTGCTGCAACTATATACAAGAGCCTTCAATCTCCTCAACCATTGCTGGCCCCAACATACACCCTCTATCAATTCAACAGGGAAAATGAATCTCACAGCTTTGTTGACAAAGATTTTTTATATGAGCTACATTTTCCTCACCGGGAATCATAGGTAGTGTTTCAAATAATGGCAATTTCAGCATCCTTTTAATATTCTGATCATTAAAACCAGCCACCTGCTTGAGCCAGTGCTAAAACTGTCCAATTTCATGGCATAATGTGATTTTTTTTCTGGAGCAGAGGGAGGGAAATAACCATTAGATACTTTTCAGTTTCTTAGATGAGCCATTTTAAAGGCTTTTAATCTGTAAATTGATGATAATTACTCCCTGACCTCCTTTGTAGGACACTTTGAGTATGTCTACACTGCAATAAATAATTCCCGGCACCAAGTCTGAGAGCCATGGTCAATTGACTAGGGCTCGGACTGTGGAGCTAAATACTGCTGTGTAAACATTTGGGATCAGACTAGACCCCAGGCTCTGAGACCCTCCCTCCTTGTGGGCTTTCACAGCCTGGATTCCAGACCAAGCCAAAACGTCTGCCCTGCAATTTGTAATCCTGGAGATAGAGCCCTGTGAGCTGATTTGTGCCTCCTGCTGCCCTGCCGTGGGTCTTTTGTTGCCGTGTAAATGTTCCCTTTGAGATCTAGTGATGGGAATTGCTATATAAGAACTATTTCCTCTTTTGTGTAGGTGTGACACTCTGTATCTCGGGGGAACACCCTGCAACCCCATGTTCATCCTTGTAATATAATTGCGTGGTATCCAATGCAAAGTTTGTCATGTCGGGTGTCTTCAGAAGGTTTATGATGCACTGAGCATTGTTGTTACAATAATGTTATAGGTAGTAATTTCATCTATATAGTTGTGAGGCTGAAAATGTGTCCTCATGGCTTAAAACAAGCCCAGGCAAAACTCTCCAGGAACAGAGGGGCAGTTCACACCTCATCGAGGCATATATGGGATGAACCCAGCCCAGCCTCACAGGAACAAAGGACACTGGCCTAGGCAGCAACAAAGGATCTGTTGGATTCTCAAGTGAGTCACCCCCTTTCCCTTCCTTTGGTCAGTTTGGGACTACGATGAGGTAATGCTCACCTGACTCTGAAGGGGGGGTGGGGGCAAAGCCAAGGGCTGGTCTACACTGGGGGGGGATCGATCCAAGATACGGAACTTCAGCTACGCGAATAGCATAGCTGAAGTCGAAGTATCTTGGATCGAATTACCTGGGGTCCAGACGGCGCGGGATCGACGGCCGCGGCTCCCCCGTCGACTGCGCTACCGCCGCTCGCTCTGGTGGAGTTCCGGAGTCCACGGTGAGCGCGTTCGGGGATCGATATATCGCGTCTTAACGAGATGTGATATATCGATCCCAGATAAATCGATTGCTACCCACCAATACAGCGGGTAGTGAAGACGTACCCCCAGAGGGAAGAAAGAACATGATAATGAGGTGCTTTTGCATCAGTACCCTGCTACAATTCCTTACAGAAATAGAACTGTTAAATAACAAGTCGAAGTTATTGATAAATATATTCAAGACCACCAAGATCATGAAATTCTTAACATTTGACAGATTTCCCCCCTTAACTATAATGATCTTGTCAGGATTTTTACCTTGAAATTAATTATATTTATTCTCACTTTTGCCTTCAACATAGAGGTTTTTTTTTTGCCTGTGTACTATGAAGACATAGCAAAATAGATTTAAAAAATAGAATTATGACTAGAAATAGATATAACAACAGTGAACATATTAAAGTCAGTAAACATCAACAGCCTTCGAGTTGAATTCAATACATTACCTTGACACTGAATGATTGCAGATCAGTGTTTCTCCCTTTCTTTCAGTCCATGGATCACTTCACCAGAGAATCCCTCATGGACCAGCGTCTCTCTAAAGCTACTGGTCCCAAGTGCTTGGGTCATCAACTGTTTTATTCTTGGATTCTGGAGAATCATTAGTGTATTGGAATATAAAAATGAAACTAAGTTATGACTTACATAACTAAGGTCTGACTCTTTGCCTAATTGTACTGCCACTAGTTCTCACATTTTTATCATAGTGTTTACAGCAATGAAGCCCATTTCTGCTGGGTTCATTCAGTGTCTGAAGTAGCATGTTACCATCAATGTGCAGCAATTCCTGCTTACTAATTAATCATTGAATAATGGAATAACCAATACTTCAGTGATTAATAGGGGTCATGAGCTATACTGGTGAATGAATAGTATCTTTGCTATAAAACGTCAGTGTTCGGCATTCAGATTTTGTTTTATATCTTTCATGCAAACATTTGTAAATAAAAATACAATTTTATATATTTTAAATAAATGGGATGGAGGACTCACCACATTCACAAATTAAAGAGGGAAGCAAATATTCTTTTTTTCATACAAAAAGCCATTTTGGGGGATAAACAGTATCAATTCCTGAATTTCTGTTCCTCCTTTGCACTTTGGTGCACCCAGTGAGCATTGTGCTATGGCTGATGTTTATGTTTAAGAATTGTTGGCAGACTGGTCATTTGAAATGAAAAGGTGCCTGGGCTCAAGCAATTTTTTTAATTTCATAACTGATGCGGCCAGCCTAGAGGTGCTGGGGCTCAATCCTGGCAAGCCCTGGCACAAATGAATCCCTGGGAGAGACCCCACTGCACCTGGGTTCCACAGCCCACTGGCAACATGAGCTGGAGGCTCCTTCATGGAGCCCTGAGGTGTTCACAGACAGCAGTGGCCTGCCTCTCACACATCCCTGCCCCTTCTGCAGCTGGGGTTCAGCACCTCGACCATCCCCTTCAGATCTGGCTTCTCTTCTCCCCTCCCCTGGTTATTTATGGTCACCCTGCCCAAAGCCTCAGGAAGCCCAGGGACCTCTTCATAAGCTTGGCCTGGCATTGGCCCAGCTCAGCCTATGCAGCTCTCTCCTTTTCCTCATTCCCTCACAAGTCCAGGCAGAGCTCCCCAGGCAGCATCCAGTCACTCCCCAGACATCTCCTCAGAGCAGCAGGCATAATTCATGGTTCTCTGCCTGATGACCCCACTGGCACTCTCTGGCTTAGCCCTGTCCTTCTTGTGTTCTCCCCAGTAATTAGTTGATCTCTGTTCCTTTTTTCTCACCCTTCCCTTCCTCTGGGGGGGGGGGAGTGGGCACTGCTGTCTGGCAGGCTCAGGCCAAGGGAGGGGAAGAATGAAGGCCCCAGGAAGAGACCTAGCCTGGGAGGGATTTTTCAATCTGTGCTGCATCATTTTTCCTTCAGAGTCCAGCTCCTGCCCCTCAGCAAGTGAGCCAGGGCAGCCATGGGCAAGGGGAGCCCTGGCAGTGCGGCTCCAATGGACTGATGCTGCTATGGAGCTAGGATGGGCATCAGGGAGCAGAGTCAGTGTAGAACATACGAACGTAAGAACGGCCATACTGGGTCAGACCAAGGGTCCATCCAGCCCAGCATCCTGCCTGCTGATAGTGGCCAATGCCAGGTGCCCCAGAGGGAGTGAACCTAATAGGCAATGATCAAGTGATCAAGCCCAGGGGCTCTGCACAGATGGCTAGGATCAGTGCAGGTGCCTGAGGCTGTCACTGGTTTGTGGATAGGTCCTGCAGCCTTTTCACAAAGGGCCAACCCTGCCCACTCCCCCCATGCGATGATGTGGGGAAAGGTCTAGGAGGGGCCCAAACAGACCTGCTCTGCGCCACAAAGTGAACAACAGAGCGAGCTAACACAATGTCACCGGCTCCTGCGATTTTATTGTGAGTCTCGTGATACTTGGTGTTTGACAGAGAACCCCAGCTCCTGGAGTCAGGTGACTAGGTGAGAGACTCAGTTTTTATTTAAACAAAAAAAGTTAGTTTTTAAGCCCTCCTGGTTGCAGACAGAAGCTTGAAAGTGAGTGCGGCCAGAAGTCTTGGGAGAAAATGTGTTTTGTTTCGGTTTTTTTAAATAAATTTCATGGTGTTTTGGGGGCCAGGTTCATGACTTTCTAACATTTGGGGTCAGCAATCCTGGTAACATGATGCCAACCATAACTGATCCTGGTCCAAATAGCCAGTCCACCATATCATCTATTTACCAGCTGGCTTGCCTGGTTTCTCCTGCCAGGGGGCAAATGCAAGGGGTCTCCTCAGGGGATGGATGTGGCTGGGAACATCAGGGGCTGGATAGGGGACGGAGTGGAGGAGTAGGAGTTCAAAAATCCCCAAGCAGACCAGAAGGCATGATTTATTTTTTATCTTTTGGGGGCCAGGCTCATGATTTTCTGTGCTCCTATGCTTGTGGTTGGTTATACTGGTATTTCAAATCCCTCTTCTACAACCAGAATGCTGCTGAGTATCTTCCTATGGGGGTAGGCAGGGTGGTAGAAGGATTTGGGGCTGTCAGCCGGACAGAGGGGAGGGGAGTGGAGGGGAGGAGACTGTGCAAAGCAGAGGGAAATTGTCCTTTTGAGAAATTGCTGATTTCTGCCTGTCTGTCTTGTTAGTGATTGCAAGGGGCGCAGTATGGCAGTGAAGCCGTTTCATTACAATAGCTAGAATGACTAGACCAACTCACCACAGGCTGCTTGCCCCACACAGCATCCCGCATGGGCACGTACAATTTATGGCTTCAACTTTGTTTTTAATTGTATAAAATGGCAGCAAAATTTCAGACTGTCCTAGTGGAGCAGACCTAGGTGCCCTCATTTTAGTGTCTCCCCCACAGCCTCCCAGAGCCTCCCAGCAGGGTCAGCTGTAAGCTAGGTTTGAAGAGATTCCCAGGTCACCTCAGGGCCATTAACTGCCTGATCTGACGCCCAAAAGAAGCCAGTCCCAACGCCTCGGCATTTACTGTCCTAGGGACTCTGTGCCCATGGCAAGGAGTGAAACGGCACAGGAGGCAGGTGTGAGAGCACCAGGCTCTGCTGCAAGGGCTGCTCTGTGCTGCAGACTCAGCCTTGTGAGAGGAGCTGGTCTCAGTGTGATGGAGGGGTAGGGTTACCATACGTCCGGATTTTCCCGGACACGTCCGGCTTTTTGGGCTCCAAATTCCCGTCCGGGGGGAAATCCCCAAAAGCCGGACATGTCTGGGAAAATCGGGACATGCGGGCCGGCGGTCAGCGGTGCCGGGCCGGGGGCTCGGGGGCTCGGGAGCCAGCGGTGCCGGGCCGGCGGCTCGGGGGCCGGCGGCTCGGGGGACGGAGGTCGGCCGGGCTGGGCCGGGGGCTCGGGGGCCGGCGGTGCCGGGCCGGGGAGCCGGCGGTCGGCGGTGCCGGGCCGGGGGCTCGGGGGCCGGCGGTGCCGGGACGGGGGCTCGGGGGCCGGCGGTCGGCGAGGCTGGGCCGCGGGTGCTCGGCCGGGGGCCCGGGGGCCGGCAGTGCTGGGCGGGCCGGAGGTGCTCGGCCGGGGGCCGGGCCGGGGACTGGCAGTGCTGGGCGGGCCGACCCGGTCTAGGGTTACCATATTTTGAGCCTCCAAAAGGAGGACACTCCACGGGGCCCCGCCCATGCCCCCCCGCCCCAACTCCGCCCCTTCTCCAAAGTCCCCGCCCCAACTCCGCCCCCTCCCCTGCTTCCCACGAATATTTGATTCACGGAAAGCCTGAAGCAGGTAAGGAGGGTGTGGTGGGAGGAGGCGCGTCTCCAGCCTGGGTCGGCTAGGGTTACCATTCGTCCGGATTTACCCGGACATGTCCTCCTTTTTGTGCTAAAAATAGCGTCCGGGGGGAATTTGTAAATCACTCAAAATGTCCGGGATTTCCCCCCCCCCCCCCGGCAGAGCAGAGCGAGCGGCTGGGAGGGCTGCAGGAAAGTCACGGGCTGGACTCCGGAGCAGCTGTAGAGGAGCTCCTCCTCCTCCCTCCCTCCCTGCATTCTGAGCCGGCAGCTCCTCCCCGGCAGCCCCGCGCCCGGTTCCAGCAGTACTGTGCAGGGCCAGGGACCGTGTTGTGTGTTGTGCTGGGGAGCGCAGCCACATGTCCGGCTCGCACAGAGCCCAACACCCTGTTCTGAGCAGCAGGGTAAGGGGGCCAGGGGGCAGGAGAAGGGGCAGGGAGGTTCTGGAGGGGGCAGTCAAGAAACGGGGGGGGGTCGGGAGTTCGGGGGGGGCTTTTTGGGGGGAGTGGAGAAAGTTTTGGGCAGTCAGGGTACAGGTAGGGGGTAGGGTCCTGGGGGGCAGTTGGGGGGGGTCTTAGGAAGGAGCAGTTAGGGGATAAGGAACAGGGAGGCTTAGGTAGGAGGTGGGGTTCTGGAGGGCAGTTAGGAGCAGGGGTCCCAGGAGGGGGCAGTCAGGGGACAAGGAGCGGGAGGGGTGGGGGGTTGGGAGTTCTGGGGGGGAGCTGTCAGGGAGCAGGAGTGGGGAGAGGGATCGGAGCAGTCAGGGGACAGGGAGCAGAGGGGTTTAGATGGGTTGGGAGTTCTGGGGGGGCTGTCAGGGGGTGGGGAGTGGTTGGATGGGGCGTGGGAGTCCCAGGGGTCTGTCTGGGGGTGGGAGTGTGGATAAGGGTTGGGGCAGTCAGGGGACAAGAGGCAGGGAGGCTTAGATAGGGGGTGGAGTCCTGGGGTGCAGTTAGGGGCAGAGGTCCCAGGAGGGGGCAGTCAGGGGACAAGGAACGGGGGGAGGGTTGAAGGTTCTGGGGGGGTGGGAAGTGGGAGGGGCAGGGGCGGGGCTAGGGCGGGGCTCCTCCCGTCCTCTTTTTTGCTTGCTGAAATATGGTAACCCTATGGAGGGGGAATGGGGAGAGCTGGGGAAGGGGATCTGGTAGCTGGGCCAGGGGAAGGGGAGTGAGACCCCTGCCCCAGGACTGTGTGAGCAATAGGCCCTGGCTGGGTGAAGGAAACCCACTCACAGGAAGGAGACATGCAGCTTTTTGCCCCTCTCCATGTTAGCTCCACCCCAGCCTCTTGCCTACCCCTTCTATCTTTGCACCTTCCTCCATGCCTGGAACGCCCACCCTGACCTACTGCCCCAGGCCTGCAGACTTCTCCTCCTCCTCCCTGCTTACACCCATTAGTGAGCCCCTAAACCCAGCCCAGCCTGGAAGCTCCCAGGACAGGGACCATACGACATGCCCAGGGCACTGAGGGGGCTACAGAAATAACATGGGAGTAACCCCAGTAATTCTTCAGACAGAGCAAAGGGGTAAATAAACCAAGACCCAGAGAGTGTGGGGGTGGGGGAGAGACAGAAGGGCTGAAAGCGGAGCTGGGGGAAATAATGTACTGCATGTGTTGTATCCAGTGAGCTCAGCTTCTGTTCCAGTTTCTCAGCTGCCCACAAACTGACCACAATTTTTTCAGATTTATTTGATATTCAAAAATATTTGCTAAATACGTTTGTCAAATACATTGATCTGCATGGGTTAGTTCTGATTGGACACACAGGTCACATGGGATTGTTTCTGAGTCCTGAATGGATGAATTTAATTCTTATAAACAGGATTTTGGTGCAAATATTTGTGATTCAGGCTTTGGTGGGTTTCCTTGCATTGTGAGAGTTATGCATATGCTTGTTAGATTAGGGCCTTAATTTTCAAACATTGCTTCCCATGAATATTTTATAACATTCAGCAGAAATCCCTGGTTTGCATGGCCATTCCTACCAGGAAGCGCCTTCGACTGATTATACCTGGGGCGAATAGAGAAGGGGCAGGATCACAGCTGAAGGGAGTTCATGGGAGCCAGGCACCTCACTCACACAGGCACTCTTGAAAATACCACTCGGCTTCTGTCTGAATCTTTAAGTGCCTAAATAGCTTTACAAACCTGGGACAGAGACTAAGGGCAGAGTTTGGAAGGTCTGTGGGCACCTAAAGATGCAGTTGGGTGTCTAGTGGGATTTTCAACAGCATCGAGGTGCCTAACTCCCATTGGAAGCTCAGTGCCCAGACACCTTTGAAAATCCCACTAGATACCTATCTGCATCTTTAGACATCAAAACACCTTTGAAACTTTGGGCCCAAGTGACTTGCCTAAGGCCACCCAGGGCGTCTGTAGCAGGGCAAGGAATTGTGCAGCCTGACACTGGAACTTCTTTCAGAGCTGCACCTGAAGCATCTCAGAGCCCCTGAGCTCTGTCAGCACAGGCAGTGGAGTGTTTAATTATCATTTCCTATCAGTGTTTTCTGGAGCACATGGGCTCAGCCTTGCTATTACCCCAACTCAGGGCCTCTCTGTCAGATAAGAGTTCAATGATGTGCAATAAAAAAGGAGACTCTGACCCCCAGAGGCTCCCACTGGACATCGCTCCCCTCTGCAGCTCAATCAACTGATGCTTATTGTTACCCTTTGTCCCTGATGCTCGTCACTTGCCCCTTTCTGCTGCTGTTACCCAAGGTCATCATCTCAGCTGGATTGTAAATGATGGGGGAGGGGAGAATGCCCTGAGTAATGATCGGGAACAGTTGGACAGTAACTAGGGTGTCTTGATAGCTTTTCCCCTTAATTTTTAAATAGGATTTTTCTCTCCCATTCTCACCTCTTTCCTTGGAAACAATAATATGGCCACATAAAAGAACAGCTGATAAAATCACATTGTTAGTTTCTCTTTGCTCCTTCCTCTTCAGGAACTTGGGGTTTGCCACATTCAAAGTGAAAGCTGCACCTGAGTCTTATCTGAGCCTGGATTGGGCTGGGCTGTGAACGTCAGACTCTGGACCACCGTGTCCCTGCAGAATCACTCGGGTCAGCGCAAGGGCTGTTGTTACTTTCTGACATTTTCATTTTCAGGGACAGGGTGGCGGAAACCCAGAGGAGATTTCACAGAGGAGACAGAACTTTGTGAGCTCAGCTCAGTGCCCCCCTGTAACAATAGCCCAGGGGTTGCTAGGACCCTAACAATGCACATAGCAATACACAGGTGATGAGCTGTGCGCTAGGGTCAGTTCCAAGGCCCAGAGAGTCTCAGATACGTCAGAGCCCACTGATAAGAAATGTCATAAGAACATAAAACTGGCCACTTTGGGTCAGACCGGTGGTCCATCTAGCCCAGTATCCTGTCTTCCAACAGTGGCCAATGCCAGGTGTCCCAGAGCGAATGAACAGAACAGGTAATCATCAAGTGAGCCATCCCCTGTTGCCCATTCCCAGCCTCTGGCAAACAGAGGCTAGGGACACTTCAAGAGCATGGTTTTGTATCCCTGCCCACCCTGGCTAATAGCCATTGATGGATCTATCCTCCATTAACTTATCTAGTTCTTTTCTGAACCCTGTTATAGTCTTGGCCTTTACAATATCCTCTGGCAAGGAGTTCCACAGGTTGATTGTGCATTGTGTGAAGAAATACTTCCTTATATTAGTTTTAAACCTGCTGCCTATTAATTTCATTTGGTGACCACTAGTTCCAAATGTGGGATTGGAAGGGCCCTGGAGATGTCAACAAGTCCCAGGGCCGCCCAGAGGATTCAGGGAGCCTTGGGCAAAGCGGGGGAGCTGCAGCACTTGTACTCACCCGGCGGCGGTCCGGGTCTTCAGTGGCATTTCGGCGGCGGGGGGCCCTTCAGTCGCTCCGCGTCTTCGGCAGCACTGAAGGACCCCCCACCGCCGAAATGCCACCAAAGACCTGGACCACCACCGGGCCAGGGCTCGCGGGGCCCTTGCAGGGCCTGGGGCAAATTGCCCCACTTCTCCCCCACCCCGGGTGGCCCTGCCAAGTCCAGCCCCCTGCACTGAGGCAAGGTCCAATAAACTTACAGGGGTTCACCCTTGTCTCTGGGTGCAGTGGGGGAGGGGCATCCTCAGACAAGGCTTTGTGCAGACCTCATTTTGCTGCTCACAGGAGGCAATGCTGGGTAAGCCGAGGGCAGCAGAGAACAGCAGGAGGGAAGGGAGAGGGACTCAGCAGGGAGCCCAGCAGGGACATGGGGTGCTGGGCACACAGGTACTATTGCTGAGATGTAACGTGTTTGTCTATAATGCAGCTGCCACATTCAATAGGAGCAAGGCAGAGTATAGCACAGGGGAAGAGGGGTATGTGTGTGTGTGGTGGGGGGGGAGGGGGCAGCCAGAGTTGGTGTGCCAGGCTGGGCTGTCACCATGTGCATTTTCGGTGAGACCTTGCTAGAAAGGGATTAGGCAGAGGCAGCAGGCCCAGTAGTTAGAGCAGGAGATCTCTGGGAAGGATCCACTGCTGCAGGGAATCTGTGGGGGCGTGGGGGTGGCTGAAGGCAGAAGCCAGCAGAGCCATGTGCCAGGAATCTGCCCAGGCAATAACTCCAGGCCTGCCTGGCTCTGGGGCATGTCTACACTGGCTGTACTGCCGAGTTTGGCCAGCCAGGCTGGGGGGAAGCAGCCAGGCCTACGGCCCTTCTCTGGGTGGGGAGGAGAGGGGGCAGTGGCTGCAGGCAGGAGAGGGGGTGGCTGAAGAATCCACATGTGACACAAAGGTATTATATCTCTCCCCTCCCCGAAATCCCATTGCCTCCTGCTTCTCATTCAGGTGTTGGCCCTCACTCATTTGCTGGCCCCAAATGCAGTGTGTGTGTGTGGTGTGTGTATGTCATGTGAGGAGGGCAAGGGTTGTACTGGTACCGCGGGGCTGTATGGGACCCCAATGTCTCTGGGCCCCCTAGAGCACACACTGGTCAGTAACCCTGGCCCAGATCAGCAGCCTCTTGTATCGCCTCTTGTGTCACCCTCTTGTAATGTCAGAGGCGGCAGCTCCCCTCCCGTGAGAACGGCTTCGGGATGCTGGGGGAGGGGAAGGGGAGCTCTTCCTGTGGCAGCCCTGATCAACTGTTCAGCCCCAGGATGTGGGAAGAGCAGCGTGGTGGAGGGATGGAGCTTCCTGTATTATCAAGGGACAGGTTCCAGACTGTCCAGAATCACATCACCGTGAGAACATCGTGTGCTAGTTGCTGACACGGCCTGGCTGTGGATTGGAGCTGCGCAGGGAGCCCCATGTACCTGTATGCAAGGGAGCGCCTGTGGGGGGCAGCTGCTGCAATGGGTAGGCTGGGAGGCTGTGGGCTGAGGAGATGGTTCAGCCTCGTCTATGCAGCAAGATGAGCAGCAGCCCCTCCTGCCGAGTGGAGATGCAGCGGATAGTAGCAGAGAATGCTTTCCCCAGGAGAGATGACACCAGCTCCCTGACGGGAACAAATTGTACCAACAAAAGGGCCACAGGGCGGCTTTTTCTGGCATACCTATGTGGGCTGGGGGTGAGGCGGGTTCAAACTCCTAAGCAAGCTAGCTTTGCCAACACAACATTTATCTGTAGACCAAGCCACAATCTCTCGGGGCCTCCATAACACTGACACTGTCCATTGTAAGGGACTCGGTACAGTGGTGAAGCCCTTTCAGAACAAGAACGACTAGGCCAGCTCAACGCAGGCTGCCCCCCCACACACACACTCACAGAGTCCCACATGGGCACTTGCAATTTTTGTCCTCAATTTTTTTTTAAATCGTATAAAATTCAGAGAATTGCAGCAGGATTTCAGAATGTCCTGGGGCCTAGGGCCCCTCATTTTAGCACCTCCCACACAATCTCCAAGAGCATCCCAGTGGCATCAGCTCCAAGTCAGGGGGATTCCCAGATTCCCTCAGGGCCACTCCCAAAGGAAGCCAGTCCCGGGGGCCCAGTGAGTGCGACGTGGCCAGTGAGTGTTAGGGAACGTCCTGCCATTTACTGCCCTAGGGACTCTTTGCTCATGAGGAGGAGTGAAACAGCCACAGGGAGCAGGACTGAGACCACCAAAGCGTTGCTGTACCCATCATGGAATCATAGAATATCAGGGTTGGAAGAGACCTCAGGAAGTCATCTAGTCCAACCCCCTGCTCAAAATAGGACCAACACCAAATAAATCATCCCAGCCAAGGCTTTGTCAAGCTGGGCCTTAAAAGGATGGTGTCATGAATATAAAGGGAAGGGTGACCACCTTTCTGTATACAGTGCTATGGGGTCCCTCCTGGCCAGAGGCACAAAATCCTCTTACCTGTAAAGGGTTAAGAAGCTCAAGCTGGCACCTGACCAAAAGGATCAATAAAGGGACAAGATACTTTCAAATCTGGGTGAGGGGGAAGGCTTTGTCTGTCTGTTCTGTGTGCTTGCTGGAGTCAGATCAAGGAAGCAAGCAATCCAACTCCTATAGAGTTAGTAAGTATTTAGCAAGGAAATGTGTTAGTTTACTTTTATTTTGGCTTGTGTTTTCCTTTGTGTAAGAGGAGGTTTATGCCTGGTTTTGCATCTGAAGAAGTGAGGTTCTTACCCACGAAAGCTTATGCTCCCAATACTTCTGTTAGTCTCAAAGGTGCCACAGGACCCTCTGTTGCTTTTTACAGATTCAGACTAACACGGCTACCCCTCTGATACTATGCCTGGTTTTGTAACTTTAAGGTTTTGCTTAGAGGGGAGATCCTCTGTGTTCTTGAGTCTTTTGTTATTCTGTAAAGTACTTACCATCCTGATTTTACAGAGGTAATTCTTTTACCTTTTCTTTAATTAAAATCCTTCTTTTAAGAACCTGATTGATTTTTCATTGTTTTAAGATCCTAGGGTTTGGGTCTGTGTTCACCTGTACCAATTGGTGAGGATATATTCTCAAGCCTGCCCAGGAAAAGGGGTGTAGGGCCTTGGGGAGATATTTGGGGAAGGTAGGTCTCCAAGTGGCCCTCCCTAAATCTTTGTTTAAATCACTTGGTGGTGGCAGCGTTACCTAATCCAAGGTACAAGGAAGGATTTGTGCCTTGGGGAGTTTTTAACCTAAGCTGGTAGAAATAAGCTTAGGGGGTCTTCATGCGGGTCCCCATGTCTGTCCCCTAGAGTTCAGCGTGGGGAGGGAACCCTGACAGATGGAGATTCCACCATCTTCCTAGATAACCCAGTCCAGTGCTTCACCACCCTCCTAGTGAAATAGTGTTTCCTAATATCCAACCCAGACCTCCCCCACTGCAACTTGAGACCATTGCTTCTTGTTCTGTCATCTGCCACCATTGAGAACAGCCTAGCTCCATTCTCTATGGAACCCCCCTTCAGATAGTTGAAGGCTGCTATCAAATCCCCCCTCACTCTTCTCTTCTGCAGACTAAACAAGCCCAGTTCCCTCAGCCTCTCCTCATAAGTCATGTGCACTAGCACCCTAATCATTTTCATTGCCCTCCGCTGGACTGTCTCCAATTTGTCCACATCTCTTCTGTAGTGGAGGGACCAAAACTGGACACAATACTCCAGGTGCGGCGTCACCAGTGTCAAATAGATGGTCTGCTCTGTGCTGCAGACTCAGCCGTGTGAGGGGAGTTGGTCCCAGCACAATAGAGAGGGGATGGGGAATGGGGAGAGCTGGGGAAGGGAATCTGGTAGCTGGGCCAGGGGAAGGGGATAGAGGAAAGAACCCAGGAAGCTTTTTGCCCCTCACCCTATGTGTTAGTCCCTGCCAGCCTCTTGCCTGCCCCTGCCCAATGTCCTTCTATCTTTGCATCTTCCTCCATGCCTGGAACACCCACCCTGACCTACTGCCCTGGGCCTGCAGACGTCTCCTCCTCCTCCCTGCTTACACCCATTAGTGAGCCCCTAAACCCAGCCCAGCCTGGAAGCTCCCAGGGCAGGAACCATAGAACATGCCCAGGGCACTGAGGGGGCTACAGAAATAACATGGGAGTAACCCTAGTAATTCCTCAGGCAGAGCTAAGGGGTAAATACAAGTCAGGAGACCAAGACCCAGAGAGTGTATGTGTGTGGGGGGGGGGCAGGGGGGATTGTGGGGGAGGGACAGAAGGGCTGAAAAGCAGAGCTGGGGGAATAATGTGCAGCATGTGATGTGTCCAGTGAGCTCAACCTCCATTCTGGTTTGTCAGCTGCCCAAGAACTGATCATAAATAGTTGCTAAATACGTTTGTCAAATACATTGATCTATGTTGTTACTTTCTGACAATTTCATTTTCAGGGG
This sequence comes from Chrysemys picta bellii, assembly GCF_011386835.1. Taxonomy (NCBI): domain Eukaryota; kingdom Metazoa; phylum Chordata; order Testudines; family Emydidae; genus Chrysemys; species Chrysemys picta. The sequence goes on from NW_027052861.1 coordinate 50,656, forward strand.
CAGGATAGCAAAACCCAGAGGAGATGTCACAGAGGAGACAGAACTCTGTGAGCTCAGCTCAGTGGCCCCCATAACAATAACCCAGGGGTCTCTAGGACCCTAACAACACACACTGCAATACACAGGGTGATGAGATGTGCCCTAGGGACAAACCCAGCAGCCAATGGGAATCTCACCATTGATTGCAATTGGTCAGGCTCCAAGTCCCAGAGCGTCTCAAACAGAGCAGAGCTCATGGATAGAAATGTCAGGCTGGATAGGCCCTGGAGAAGTCACCAAGTCCAGCCCCCTGCGCTAAAGCAGGGTCCAGTAAACCTGACTGGCAGGGCTTCACCCTGGTCTCTGGGTGGGGCAGAGGCATACTCAGACCATGCTTCATGCAGACCTCGTTTTGCTTCTAACCCGAGGCGATGCTGGGCAAGCCAAGGGCAGCAGAGAACAGTGGAAGGGAAGGGAGAGGGGCTGAGTGGGGAGCCCAGCAGGGACACGTGGTGCTGGGCACACAGGCGATATTGCTAAGCTGTAACGTGTGTCTATAACGCAACTGCCACATTCAATAGGAGCGAGGCCGAGCAGTGTGTGGGGGAAGGGGTGGCAGCCAGAGTGGGTGTGCCAGGCTGGGCTGTCACCATGTGTGTTGTCTGTGTAACTTTGCTAGAAAGGATTAGGCAGAGGCAGCAGGCCCAGTGGTAACAGCAGGAGATTTCTGGCCCTATTTACAGCTGAGCTAATGGCTCCCTGCCCTTTACTGGTCCCCCCGATATGCTGAGCTGGATGGGCCTGTCTCCAGTAATTCCCTCTAATACCTTCCCTCTGCCCAACCCCGCTCCCTTGTCCACATCTGTACTGGTGGCCCCTCTCTGGGAAGTTCAGGAGGGGTGGGTGGTGCTGTATTACTCTGAGGTGGGTTAGTGATGAAGGAGCGATGAAGGCCACAGTATAGTCAGCACATTTGTTTATTCCCCTGTTCGCTGTTAATGGTTATCAGTATCAGTGATGGTGTGTTAGTGCCTAGGAACCCCAGTCACAGATGTGTAACAAGAGACTCCCTGGCCCAGAGAGCTCACAATCTACACAACAGACACAACAGGAGTGAGGCCTGGTCTACACTACGAGTTTAGGTCGAATTTAGTAGCGTTAAATTGAATTAAGCCTGGACACGTTCACACGGCTAAGTCCCTTTTTTCGACTTAAAGGGCCCTTTAAACCGATTTCTTTACTCCACCTCCAACGAGGGGATTAGCAATAAAATCGGCCTTAGCAGGTCGGAATTGGGGTAGTGTGAACGGAATTCGACGTTATTGGCCTCCAGGAGCTATCCCACAGTGCTTCATTGTGACTGCTCTGGACAGCACTCTCAACTCAGATGCACTGACCAGGTAGATAGGAAAAGCCCCGCGAATGTTTGAATTTCATTTCCTGTTTGCCCAGTGTGGAGAGCACAGGTGACCACGCAGAGCTCATCAGCACAGGTAACCATGGATGGAGTCCTAGGATCGCAAAAGAGCTCCATCATGGACCGAACGGGAGGTACGGGATCTGCTCGCCATATGGGGAGATGAATCAGTGCTAGCTGAACTCCGTAGCAGTAAACGAAATGGCAAAATATTAGAAAAGGTCTCCAAGGCCATGAAGGACAGAGGCCATAACAGGGATGCACAGCAGTGCCGCGTGAAAATTAAGGAGCTAAGACAAGCCTACCACAAAGCCAGAGAGGCAAACAGAAGGTCCGGGGCAGAGCCGCAAACATGCCGCTTCTACGCAGAGCTGCATGCCATGCTAGGGGGTGCAGCCACCACTACCCCAACCATGTGCTTTGACTCCTTCAATGGAGAAACACACAGGTAAGCAGGTTCGGGCTATGAGGAAGATGAGGATGAAGATAATGTAGATAGCTCACAGCAGCAAGGAAGCGGAGAAACCGGTTTCCCCAACAGCCAGGATATGTTTATCACCCTGGACCTGGAACCAGTAACCCCCGAACTCACCCAAGGCGTGGTCCCAGACCCTGAGGGCACACAGGGGACCTCTGGTGAGTGTACCTTTGTAAATATTACACATGGTTTAAAAGCAAGCGTGTTTAATGATTAATGATTAATTTGCCCTGGCAATCGCGGCCAGTACAGCTACTGGAAAAGTCTGTTAACGTGTATGAGGATGGAGCGGAAATCCTCCAGGGACATCTCCAGAAAGCTCTCCTTCATGTACTCCCAAAGCCTTTGCAAAAGGTTTTTTGGGGAGGGCTGCCTTATCCCGTCCGCCATGGTAGGACACTTTACCACGCCAGGCCAGTAGCACATAGTCTGGAATCATTGCATAACAAAACATGGCAGCATATGTTCTCGGTGTTTGCTGGCATGCAGACAACATCCATTCCTTATCGCTCTTTGTTATCCACAGGAGAGTGATATCATTCACGGTCACCTGGTTGAAATGGGGCGATTTTATTAAGGGGACATTCAGAGGTGCCCGTTCCTGCTCTGCTGAACAGAAATGTTCCCCACTGTTAGCCACGCCGTGGGGGGGAGGGGTGAAGTGATCATCCCAGAGATTTGGGGGGGGTGTTAGTTGGGTTTGTGCTGCATGTTAACCCGGAAACCGCAGCCCCTTTTAAATGGCCAACCCAACGGGTGCTTGGTATGGGAAAGGAGGGTGCTACTGTTTGAAACCATTCCCACATGTTAAGAAGGTTAAAAAAGCCAAAAGACTGTGGCTTACCATGGCTGCCTGCAAGCCGAAATCTGTTGCCTGGCACTGCGTGAGTGATCTCTCACACCAAACCGGCAGGCCCTCAATATAAGAGGAAAAATGTGACCTTGTAACGAAAGTACATGTGCTGTGTAATGTGAACAGCAAAATTTAACGTGAAAGAGTGTACCCATTGTTCTCTAAAATGTGTCTTTTTTAACCACCTCTCCCTTCTCCTCCACCAGCTGCAAATGTTTCTCCTTCACAGAGGCTAGTGAAGATTAGAAGGAGAAAATGGCAGACTCGGGATGATATGTTCTCGGAGCTCCAGATGTCCTCCCACGCTGACAGAGCACAGCAGAACGCATGGAGGCAGTCAATGTCAGACTACAGAAAAGCACAATATGAATGAGAGGAGAGGTGGCGGGCTGAATCGCGGGATGAACAGAGCAAGTGGCGGGCTGAAGATGATAGGTGGCGTCAGCTTGCAGACAGAAGGCAAGAGTCAATGCTCTGTCTACTGGAGCATCAAACTGATGTGCTCCAGCGTATGGTTGAGCTGCAGGAAAGGCAGCAGGAGCAGAGACCGCCGCTACAGCCCCTGTGTAACCAACAGCCCACCTCCCCAAGTTCCATAGCCTCCTCAACCAGACGCCCAAGAACACGGTGGGGGGGGGGCCTCCGGGCACCCAGTCACTCCACCCCAGATGATTGCCCGAGCATCAGAAGGTTGGCCTTCAATAAGAGTTAAAGTTTTAAACTGTAGTGTGTCCTTTTCCTTCCCTACTCCCCCACCCATCCCGGGCTACCTTGGCAATTATCCCCCTAGTTGTGTGATGAATTCATAAAGAATGCATGAATGTGAAGTAACCATGACTTTATTGCCTCTGCATGTGCTGCTCGAGGGTGGGAGGGGAGGGTGGGGTGGTTGGTTTACAGGGAAGTAGAGTGAACCGGGTGGGGTGGGGGCGGACGGTTCATCAAGGAGAAACAAACAGAAGTTTCACTCCGTAGCCTGGCCAGTCACAAAACTCATTTTCAAAGCTTCTCTGATGCGCACCGCGCCCTGCTGTGCTCTTCTAACCATCCTGGTGTCTGGCTGCACGTAATCAGCAGCCAGGCGATTTGCCTCAATCTCTCACTCCGACATAAATGTCTCCCCCTTACTCTCACAGATATTGTGGAGTGCACAGCAAGCAGCAATAACAATGGGGATATTCTTTTCGCTGAGGTCTGAGCGAGTCAGTAAGCTGCGCCAGCGCGCTTTTAAACATCCAAATGCACATTCTGGAAAAGACCTTTCCAACACTCAGCTGGACAGCATAGCAGAGTTCATCAAACAACTGGGGTTAAAACCAGGAAAAAGGGGGAGGGAAGGGAATGTCTGTGGGGAACATGGCAAGGAGCTCACATGGTTCTGTAAGGAGATTGCCAAAGCTCTTTGTGAAGATTGCAAAGGATCCCCGACTCACCGCTCTCACGCTGTGATTCCCATGGCAAAGGCTGCTCATGGGTCCAAGGTAGGGGTGTTTTGCTAGCTAATTAAATCACTTCAAGGCCCTGTGTCACCCCCTCTCTGGACTGACGCCAGTCTGCTGTGGGTGGGCCTAACCCCAGGATCCCATGTGCTTCTGGGCCTCTCAGACACACTCCCAGCTGCAGACCCCATGTCTGCCACCCTGCTTTGTGGAGTGCTCCTGCACAGCCCAGCTGCCTTAACCCCACGAACCAGTGCTGCTGCCCTGCCAAGCTCCAAGTCACATACACACGCTCCACACACTGTGCAGATTTCCAGCTTGCTGTGCGCACGCTGAGTTCTCAACTGACCCTTTCAGGGACAATGTGTCAGCCGAGTCGAGAACACTGGCCTAGGAAAGGGATTTCTGAACCATGGGCCTTTGTACCAAAAAAAAAAAAAAAAAAAAAAAAAAAAGCCGCAATCGCGATCTGCGGCAGCAATTCGGCGGGAGGTCCTTCACTCCCAGGCGGAGTGACGGACCCTCCACCGAATTGCCGCCGAATACCTGGAACTGCCGCCCCTGTCCGGAACGGCCGCCCCAAGCACCTGCTTGAGAAGCTGGTGCCTGGAGCCGGCCCTGATTCAGATGTACCAATAGTCAAAAAGGCTATTAGCTGTAATCTGTGCAATTTAAATGAACAAGTCTACAATCCATGATCCCATGGTCCTACACCACTCCAAGCCTAAGACGGGTTGACATATTTTAAGGACAATGAAGCCATCAAAGCCAGATGGAAGGAGCATTTTGAGTCACTCCTGAATCGTGAGTCAACCGTCTCTAATGCCACCATCGAATCTATACCTCAGTGACATGAAAGAGAATCTCTTGCTGATCCTCCTGCCCTTGAAGAAGTAACATGATCCATCATGCAAATGAAGAACAGCAAGGCAGCAGGGCCAGATGCTGATGACATCCTCGTGCACACTAAGACTGACCTTCAGTCCACACTGGATTTTTTTGCACAAGCTCATCGAAGCCTAGGACTCTGACTCAATATTCGGAAGACTAAAGTGCTCCATCAGCCTGCCTCAGGCCTTTTACATAACCCATAAGACAAATATGACTCCTACACTCCTTTAGGGATGCAAACCCAACTGTCTGGAGAGGTACCACCGACAATGCTTCTGGAAGATCCTTCGCATCAAATGGGAAGATTGCTACGCTAACGCCAGCATCCTCACTGAAGCCAATGTCACCAGCACTAAGCAATGATTCTCATGAACCAGCTTCATTGGGCTGAACATTGTGTGCGGATGCCATACTCTCGCCTCCCAAAACAAGCCATCTACTCTCAGATCACCCATGGTCAGAGATCCCGTGGTGGTCAGAGGAAACGCTACAAATAGACACTGAAAATGTATCTCAAGAAAACTGATGTGGACATCACAAGCTGGGAGGAGCAAGCCACCAACTGACCTCAGTGGTCAGCCTCCATCAGGTAGTGGCCCGCTTCGAGGAGAAGCGCCTTTCCCTCAAAGCTGAAGGAAGGAAAAAGAACTTTCTCACAATGGGGAGCTGACCCGCTAGGAAATGTCTGTACCTACTGCGGGCAGATCTGTGGTTCCAGGATTGGACTCCTGAGATATCTCAGGACCCATAAGTAAATCTGTGGTAGAGATCATCCACGAACCAAGGAACTGCCGATGATGATGATTTCAGCTGAAAAATGTTGCCCAACTCTAGTGATAAAAAACGTCACAAGAGAGCATGCCCAAAACAGGAAACAAACAAACAAAAACTGCCTGTGTTTGACTTTGCAAACATAACAAAATGGATGAAGGTAGCAGGGGTGGGGAGAGAACCACTGTACTAAAATTTTTAACAGCTATTACACATTATTAATTCCTCTTTTTTGTCTTTTAGAAGAAATTCTTGCTGAACTTGGTAAGTTCAATTTTTCCTATTCCTTGTTTCTGGAGTCCCCTGAAACCTCTCCCACTAAGGGATGAGGCTTTCCTGACCTGTGCATCCCCCCAAAAAACAACAGTCCTACATCTCCTTCCTTTCCTCATCTTTCCCCTCCCAATTCTGCCAGATCATCACACCTCTCTGCCCCCAAGTTCTATCCTCATCCCACATAGCCGACTCCTCCCTGCCTTCACTTGACCCCACTTGATCACACGGTGCATTTGAGACAGGTGTGTTTTAAACCACTGACTGTAAATCTGTCCCTCTCTTTCACAAGCACAACACATTGTGTTCAACCGTTGGAATATCACCATAACCATGGCAGAACGAAAGCTCATAATTTGCCTTTTTCTCCTTCTAGCAACCTTGCGATCTGAAATGAAGAAAGACAAAGGTAATTTCTGGGACCAGTGGGGTGTATTCAAAAGACTAGCAAAGGGGAAATAAACACAGCTTCTGCTCTTCCTTTAAGATGAAAGAAGAAGGGCTGAAACACTGTTTTTTAGAATGTGATTGTTCAATATATTAGCAATTCAGGTCCTGCCTAGGACCATGGAGGGCAGAGGGAGGCAGGGAACGGAGCAGAGCAAAGAGGAAACCAGCAAACTGAAAAGGCCAGAGGCTGTCTGGGCAGCAGGCTATTGCTGCTTTGCCGGCTACTGCTGGAGGAATCCTGGCTGCAGGGGCTTGGAACACCTCTAAGTTTTCCTGCTGTCATTTCCCCCAATCGCCATGTGGCTGGGCAAGGAGGTTACATGGGGCTGGTTCCCCTGTGGTCAGGGGGACTCTGGTTGGGTCTCAGCCCTGGCACCAGGTGCTTTTGTTGCTTCTCAAGCTCTTCTCTCCCACCAGAGAAATGAAGAGCCTGATCGAACATTGTGCCAGCAAAATCAGCTGCCTCAATTGTTCTCCAACCATGTCGTCCGCTCCCTACTCAAATCCCTCCCCTGGCTCCTCTTCTACTTCTGCAGCAAATTGTAGCTTCTCCTCAATGCCAAGGATCAGCACCCAGGAGCTGGATATTTTGTAAGAGGGGCTGCTCTCCTGTCCTGGCATCTGTGGGGTGTCCCACAACCTCAGCCAGAGGTGGATGAATTTCAGGTTCAGAGATGGGCTCCCAGGATGATCAGGGTCATGGAGGGCCTGCCGTAAGAGAGGAGACTAAAAAAACTGAGCTTGTTTTGGGTAGCAAAGGGAAGGCTGAGAGGGGATGTGATTGCTCTTTGCGAATGCATCAGGGGAGTAAACAACATGGAGAGAGATGAACTGTTGAAGCTAACAATCAAATCGACCAAGAAGAAATGGGGATTATCTGGCCTTGAATTCAATTCAGGCTGGGAACTAAAGGTTTCTACCCATCAGAGGAGTGAGGTTCTGGAGCAGACTGCCAGGAAGTGTTGTGAGAGAAAACAACAGGTATTTAAAGGTATTTTCAGGTATTTAAAAGGGTGTCATAAGGAGGAGGGAGAAAACTTGTTCACCTTAGACTCTAAGGATAGAACAAGAAGCAATGGGTTTAAACTGCAGCAAGGGAGGTCTAGGTTGGACACGAGGAAAAAGTTCCTAACGGTCAGGGTGGTTAAACACTGGAATAAATTGCCGAGGGAGGTTGTGGAATCTCCATCTCTGGAGATATTTAAGAGTAGGTTAGATAAATGTCTATCAGGGATGGTCTAGACAGTATTTGGTCCTGCCATGCGGGCAGGGGACTGGACTCGATGACCTCTCGAGGTCCCTTCCAGTCCTAGAATCTATGAATCTATGAAACAGAACTAATGTTAAAATGGAACTTGCTAAGTTTTTTAATAGGATTTTATGAAGGGGCTGTGATGGGGATCCCAGGATGTCACCTGGACTGGGGGACTGCTGAGCCCTCTGTCCCACCACTGGGTGGTTGTTGGCAAGCTACAGACCTCTGGCAGGTTCTGCATTTACACGGATATCCACAGGAAGGGACACACCTAGCTGAGTTACATGAATGCTTCTCCCAGCCACTCATGAATCGTCAGCAGAGAGGCTCCAGCCAATCCTCACAGCTCCCCAGCCTAGGACCCCAGAGCTGAAGTGTCTTGCGCTGGTCAGAAGCCTGAGCAATGTAAGTTCATTACCCAGTCTGCCCCTCCCTCAATGTGGAGAGGACACACACTAACCTTTGTATCCTGAGCTGAGATTTTCCAAGCACTTCAACTATTTTATGTAAAATATAAAACAGATTTAATAACTACAGAAAGATAGATTTTAAGTTATTATAAGTAGCAGACATAGAGATCAAAGTTGGTTACCTAAGAAAGAAAAGTAAATTTGCAATCTGAGTTCTATAAACTAAACAGGATTTGAATCAAGCAGTGTCTCACCCTGACAGATGGTACAAACAGGTCACAGATCTTCAATACAGTGGCTGGGTCTCTCCTCCAGCACCGGACCACCCTCCACAGTTCAAAGTCTTTGTCCGCTAGATGTTTCTTCCAGGTGTTGAGTTGTGGCAGGAGTGAAGCCAATCACGATGTCACATCCCTTCTTTTATAGTTTCTTCCAGTTTGCTGCAAAGATCTATGCTTGCGAGGTGGGGGTCTGCCTCCATTGGTCAAGTAATCTCCATTGTCTACGTGACCTCTCTGAGAAATCTTCTGGGATGGCTGCTGGGAAAGTGAATTCCCTTTAATGGCCCATCAGCACATCTGGCTACTCCATTGTTGCACCTGAAAGGCTGGTTGTGGATGTTTCCAACCTCACAACATATTTCAGTAACACACACCTAGCAAAACTTCATAACTTCACATACAATCATAGCACATACAATCCAACAGGATATTAATGTTAAACAGATCAAGAATTTTAAAATGATACTTTACAATGGATACTTTGTAGGAAACATATCATAATTATATGATGGGGTGAATATAGGGATTTCAGGGGGCTGCTTTGAGGTACAAAGTGCCACAGGAGCTGTCTGTGAGAGCAGGGGACTGGAGTAAGTGCAGGCTTCACTAGGGAAAAGGTCCAGGTGTATATCAAGGTAGGCTGCATGGATGTAGCTAACAGTGAAGTCTGATAATGCAGCAGCAACTCTGCTGTAGTTAGGATTGAGACTCGCAGTTTAAAAGATAACTTTTCTCACTGAGCTAAAACTGATTGAAAACTGCTCTGCCTGATGGGAATGGTATGTTGTGGACATGGTGGGACACAGCTTAAAAGGGGCAGAACTAAGGATGCTTTGAACAGGTGGCATGTAACTTAACTTTGTATTTCCTGGATTTCAGAGGTGTTAGCGCAGTGTACAGTCCAGCCCAAGGTGTGCACCATCATCTCTGACACAGCTGTCATTTCAAATAGCAGCAAAGCAGGGTACAATGGATTTACTGAGTACATGTTGTCGTTTTCAGTCAGACAGTGGAAGAGAGAAAATTTTCCATCGAATGGAGGAAATCTGTTTCCCTGCTGTATATTCAAAGCAACGTGCTGTAATTTCAGACAAGAAAGTTTACTTCACACCTTTTGAAATTCAGGAGAATAGCAATGGTTGAGCATCAGAGAGCACAGTTATTTTATAACAGTGCCATTGCTTAGTCAAAGAGCTGAGGTATTCAGATGTAACAAAGGTCAAAAAGTCTATCAGCTACAACCTCTCCAACTTAACGCCTCTGCTCCCTGGTCTGTGCAGGCAGACTGGTTGGTGAATGACAGAGTCAGAGAAAGAGCTGTTGAAATAATTGATTTTTTGTTTGTCTGGTAGTTATAAAAACTTCAAAACTATTTCATTGTGATTTGGGGCTTTTGAAAACATTGTTTAAATTAAAAGCTAAGTCAGTTTGGAAATGAAGGGCTAGATTTAAAGAGGTGGTCAGTGATAGCAGGGGACTGGCTCAATGATTCAGGTGGTTCCTTCCAGTCCTATGTTGTTAGGTTTCACAAGGTGCCTTAGGCCAGATCTACACCACAAACATCTCGGTATAACTACGTCACTCAGGGATGTGAAAAATTATACCGACCTAACCCTGGTGTAGACAGCGCTTTGTTGACGAGAGAGCTTCTTCATCTCTGCAGTGCTGTACATGTAGACAAGCCATGACGCGTCATTCTAAAAACTAAGGAGCACCTCCTTAGTTTTTCGAATGATGCGTCATGGCTTGTCTACATGTACAGCACTGCAGAGATGATGTCCCTCTGATCACCGATAGCCCAGTTATTAAGTCACTCAGACGAACTGCGGCGGCCCAGCTTTGAATCCCTGCTCTCCCCTTTCCTAGGCGAGTGCCCTAACTGCAGGGCTGCTGGCTATTCTAAGTGGGTCTCTCTCAATCTCTCTGTCGAAGCTGTTCTAGGTGGTATAAATCATTAAATAGTCTTAGGCACAGAGACTGAAACCCAGGAGCTCACCCCTCCCCAGTGACCATCCTAATCCCTACCCTACAGAGCCTACACTTGCTTTCTGGGCCAATGAGTATTAAATATTAAGGTACATAAGTATTTTCATAAATATTCTCTAAGGTATATTAAGTATTAAACATATAAAGGTGACAGCCCTGCCAGAGTTAAGGTTTAGATCAGGCCTGTGTTTGAAGCTGGTCTTTCCTAACTGCTCTAAAATCAGCGTGGTTCCTTGGATTGCCCTGACATATGATGTGGCTCCTGGGAACACAGGTTTCTATTACTGATCCATATTTGACCATTTGACTTTGCAAAAATACAAAAAAGGACAGGGGAGAAAAATACCTCTATTATGAAACATCTTAACAACTATCATCATTTTCATACATTATTTATTTTTCTTTATTTGTCTTTTAGAGGAAATTCTTGCTAAATCTGGTAAGTTCCATTTTCCCTCTTCCTTCTACCTGGAGTACAGAGAAACACCTCCCACTAAGGGATGGGAGTTGTATGATCTTTTGAAAATTGTTTTTAATGTGGAACCTTAACATTTTATTTCTACACATTTAAGAATCTGATTAAAAAACTAGAAATAAATCAGTTAAAAGGTCTTGTTAGAAATGTTTGCTGACACCTCTTCTTGCTGACACCTCCACAAGCTGTTTTGTTTTCAAATATAGCAATATTTGAAATGTATTCATTGTTATGTTTTTTAAATGTGTGAGAGATTGAAGAGATGAATGAAAAGCATAGTTCCACTTTTTCTACAATGAACTGGAAAAAGTATAGCTATATATATAGCACCACTTAAGAGCTTAAAATAAGAGTCTAGCTAAGGCTTGGTCTACACATGAAAATTCTATCAGTGTAGCTACATTGGTCAGGGGTATGAAAGTCTTCCAGGCCAGTGGAAGAGTGCTTCCATCACCTTAGCTAACATCATTCCCCCTTGTGCTCCGGGGGGAAAGGGGGCTGCACACTCCGGCAGATCAAAGCAAGTTTGATATAACGCGGTTTCACCTATAAGATTTTTTTCGCTCCCGAGGACAGCATTATATCGAGGTAGAGGTGTACCTGACTGATTTGCAGAATATTGGCTAAATCAGCTAGGGAGAGAAACCTTTCTCTAGACATTGCCCTTCCAGAGATCTGCTTTGTTGGTGGAAGAAACTGTTGTTCTGAGATTATTTATTATTATACCCAGGGATTTCAAAGGAGTTTGAATCCTCCTTTTATCTCTGGCACTAAGTTCACTTTGAAGCTCAGAAGCAAACTCTGAGTGCACCTCAGACTGCTGTAGGAAACAAACAGGATGGTGGGAAAAAGGTCTGGGATAAGTTTAAAGAATTATCATTAGTGCAGCCCTGTGGGTTTGGGTGAAATATAACACACCCAGAGCCTTCTGCACTCAGGCCCAGATCCACAAAGGAACTTGGGCACTATGCCTAACTTTCAGCTAGCCCCTCCCCTCCCCCCCCGTGGCATCTACAAAGCCTCAGTCAGGCACCTAGGCCCCTGATACCATGTGTGGGGAGACGTGAGGCCTATGAATGTGATTCACACAAACTAGGCAATGAGAGATGCTCAGAAGTGGAGTGTGACCCTTGCTGGAGAAACACAGCCCAGCCCTGGACAGTGCTGCAGCGGCGTGGCTCCAGCAGGGCCTGAGCTCCCGCCGCTCGGCCGCAACTCGCAATCCCGCCCCTTACCTCGCGGCTCTGAGCGGGAGGAGCTCAGGCCCTGCCCGAGCCATGCCGCTGCAGCGCTGTCCAGGGCTGCTCCTGGATGCGGCGCGCCGTGGCGCTGGGGGATGGGGAAAGGCAGAGGCGGGGGGGAGCCTATGACGTTCTCGTGGGGGCCCCTGCGGGGCCTGGGGCAAATTGCCCCACTTGCCCCCCCAGGCAGCCCTGGCTATAGGAAAGAGAAGACGTGAGGGAGGAAGAGGACACAGGAAGTGAGGGGCAAAGTCTCACATCCCAGGTGGTGGTGGGTTTTAGCCAGACCCAATGGAGGTAGTGATGTCATCTGGGTCCCACATTCTGGCCTGGTCTGGTCAGGTGCCTTTCAGGCTCAGGATGACAAAGATCCAACGGTGTCATGGGGGATCCCGGGGTTCCAGGGGACAGTGGGGGTGGCAGCCATGATGATGCAGCTCACTCCATTCAGTCACCCCTCCCCCCATCAGCAGTGAGTCTCAGACTCTCCTGCCACAGGCTTTTCTTTCAAGAACCCCAAAGGGAAGGGAGAGGTGGAATAGCTCTGTTCACTCATTATATTGTCCACCAATTACACCCAGTTTCTGACACACCAATTTTGGTCTCCTTAGTACCAGTCCCACACGTCGCTTGTTCACCAGGCATGAGCTTAACTCAATCCTTGAGTTATAGCAGGAGGTCTCTTTGTCTGGGCTATTTCAGTCTGTTTCACTCCCCTTTCAACCCCTTTCCTCTCAACTAGGGTGACCAGATGTCCCGATTTTATAGGGACAGTCCTGATTTTTGGGACATTTTCTTATATAGGCTCCTATTACCCCCCACCCCTGGTCCCGTTTTTCACATTTGCTCTCTGGTCACCCTACTTTCAACATTTATTACCATGGGTTACTGTGACTTTTGATGAGCTCTCACTCACGTCTGCCAGCGGCGCTCACAGTCAGGGTCAGCCTGTAGGGACAGTTATCACAACGGGGGTTGAAGGGAGGGGGGGTTTCTGCCTTCACCCCTTGGTGAGGAGACGAATATGGGGAATGAAGGGACGGCAAGGGGGACCCACCTGTCACTGAAAGGGGGGTTCATGACAAGTACAGTTATAATAGTTTTCAGTCTTATAACACATTTACGATCTTTTCAACTTAAAATTACCTATCCCCTCCCCATTCTCTGCCCCCTATTTCAGCTCCTACTGTCCTCTACTGCAGTCCTTCCCCTTCCCCCCACTCCCTACCCCCCCCCTTCAGCTGCTGTCCCCCTTCCTGTCCCGAGGTTTTTTAACCCATTCCCTTGAATTCCCCACAGTGCATGTGACTCTGGATCCAGACACAGCTCATCCTGAACTCATCCTGTCTGAGGATCGGCGGGGTGTGAGATGGGGAGACACACGGCAGGACCTGCCCAACAATCCTGAGCGATTTGATCGTTGGCACTGTGTGCTGGGCTCTCCAGGGTTCACCACGGGGAGTTGGTACTGGGAGGTGGAGGTGGGGGATGAGGAATTCTGGGCCATCGGGGTGGCCAGGGAGTCTGTGTGGAGGAAAGGCTGGATCGGCATTTCCCCTGAGGAGGGGATCTGGGCCATGAATTGGTGGGGATGGGTGTCTAAGGTTCAACCTGCCCCTCAGAGCACCCTGCCCCAGAGCAGCTGGCACCGGCAGGTTCGGGTCTGTCTGGACTATGAACAGGGGCAGGTGGCATTTTTCAGTGCTGATAATGAGGCCCCGATCTTCACTTTCACTGAGGCCTCCTTCGCTGGGGAGAGAATCCGTCCTTTCTTTCAGATGAACTCCCAGCTCAGACTGGGTCCCTGAGATGGAGGGACGGGGGTGACATTCACCCAGGGCCGTCCTTAGGCATACTCAGCATACACAGCTGTGTAGGGCACCGGAAAATTCGGGGCACCTCCTGGGTCTTAGTGTCCACCCCCCACCTTCCTATCCCTGTTCTGACCCTTCCTGCAGGCTCCCACAGCTGGCTGCTGCAGCCTGGTGTCTCTTACTCCGGAAGGGAGCTAGTAACTTAAAAGTGAAAAAGCCTCCAGCCTGCCAATCCTATTAGCACAACATTGAAACTGTTAAAGAACCATTCGAGTGGTAATGAAGCCATTTAACAGGCATTTGCCAACCCCTAGGTATATACTGTCAGGGTACGTCTATACTTACTTCCTGGTCCGGATGTAAGCGATCGATCTTCTGGGATCGATCCCGGAAGTGCTTGCCGTCGACGCCGGTACTCCAGCTCGGCGAGAGGAGTACGTGGCATCGACAGGGGAGCCTGCCTGCCGCGTCTGGACCCGCGGTAAGTTCGGACTAAGGTACTTCGAATTCAGCTACGTTATTAGCGTACCTTAGTCCGAAGTGGGGGGGTTAGTGTGGACCAGGTCTCAGTTTCTGAATTTACTGACAAAAACAGTTGTGCATTACTGTAATATTTACTCAGAATATGTTAGTCTACGGGACCTTATTTTTAAAGCAAATTTTAAACTATTTCATTAGAAGATTGCTGAAGATTATGAAATCACATCTCTAAAAAATCCTTGCATAGAGTTTTAGATCCACGATCTGAGTATTCACCTTTAGCCTCACATGCTTGGCTCTTCAGACATATAGTTTTTAAAATAAATCCTTCAAAAGACCACTCTTATCTAAAATACATATTTTAATTTTAGTTACTATAGTACAAAAAACTTGCTTCCAAAGTCTCCCTGTCCTTTCTGTCCATCCCTTTCTCCCTTCACCCCCCTGTTGAAGAGAGGCTAGCCCTTAAAGGGACAACGCTTTCCTTCCAGATAGCTGGACAAACAAGTTTCCCTTTCTTTACCTCTGAACTATTTGATGAACTAGTTTTAAGAGAACCCTCCAGCACAATCAGTACCTTAGTAAGATTTAAAATCCTTTGTTATGCCTAAAATCTTTGGAAACAAAGTTGGTGAAATTTCATAAACATGTCTGGTTATGGAGATAACACAAAATAAATTAGTGTTCCCTTTTTCTAAAAGCAATGAACATTGTTATGAACATACTAAACCTCTGTGACTGATTAATTTAAAATAATGTCTTTGTTTCAGTCAATTAAAAATGTAGTAATCTAGAACGATTACTTTATGATCTGTTGAACCGTAATATCCTGTTGGATTGTCTCTGCTATCATTGTGTGTGAAGTTATGAGGTATTGCCTTTTGTGTTACTGAAATATGTCATGGGGTTGGGAGATGCCCAAAGCCAGCCTTTCAGTAGGGACAAAGGAGCAGCCATCAGTGGCCAGACAGGAGTTAAGGGCTCATCAACACTCAATCCACTATCCCAGAGACTTTTCGGAGAAGACACGTATGCCATGGGGATACGCTAACCCACGTCACAGCAAGAATCTTTCGAGCAGCCGGAAAAAAGTATAAAAGAGGAAGAGTGACATCATTACTTGGCCTCTCTCCCCGCTCAGCTCAACACCTGGAAGATTGTCTGAAAGACAAAGGCTTTGTCAACACCACTTCTGTTGGTAAAATTTCTGTCGGTCAGGGGTGCGAAAAAAGAAAGCCCTGACAGACAACTGTCACAGACAGAAGTGCTGATATGGACAGCGCTATGTTGGCAGTAGAGGCTCTCCTGCAGAAATAGCTAACGCCGCTCATTGGGGGCGGTTTAATCATGCCAGCAGGAGAACTCTCTCCTATCGGCAAAGCGTGGCTACATGGGAGACCTTACAGCGGCACATCTGTAGCAGTACAGCTGTGCCGCTGTAAGGTCCGTAGTGTAGCCGAAGACTTTGAAGGAGGGAGTTTGGTCCCAAGCTGGAAAGGGGTTCAGTCTGTGTATTGGAGAAGTGGAAGCTGCTTGTACCAGCTCTTAGGGTGAGACACTGCTTGATTCAAATCTTGCTTAGCCTCTTTAAGTTAGAATTAAGACCTCTGCATCTGCTACTTATAATCACTTAAATCAACTGTTCTGTAGTTAATAAACCTGTTTGATATGTTACCTCAAACAGTGTGTTTTGTTTGAAGTGCTTGGGGAATTGCAGCTCAGACTACAAAGGCTGATGTGTGTCCATTCCACACTGAGGGTGTGGTGAACTAGGTAATGAGCTTACACTGGCTAGGCTGCTGACAAGTGCACAATGGTACAATCCTGGGGTGCAAGGCTGGGGAGCTGGGGGGAATTGACTGGAGCCTCCCTACTATGGCTCATGAGTGGCTGGGAGAGTATTCATGTAATGCAGTTGGGTGTTGTTGTAGGAGCAGCAGTGATCTGTATGCTATGTATAACCTGTATGCTCAAAAGGTCTGTTACACTTTCCCCCACCCCTCCCTCCTGGAATGCTTGTGGGATGAATGGATTGGTTGAACAGCTGGAAGATCAGGAGAGCTCCCAGGTAGACTCATAGACTTTAAGGTCAGAAGGGACCAGTATGATCATCTAGTCTGACCTCCCGCATGATGCAGGCCACAAAAGCTGACCCACCCCCTTTCCCTTGACTCAGCTGTTGAAGTCCCCGAATCCTGTGATTTAAGGACTTCAAGTCGCAGAGAATCCTCCAGCTAGCGACCCCCGCCCCATGCTGCGGAGGAAGGCGAAAAACCTCCAGGGCCTCTGCCAATCTACCCTGGAGGAAAATTCCTTCCCGACCCCAAATATGGCAATCAGTAGAACCCCAAGCATGCAGGCAAGATTCTCTAGCCAGACCCTCATTGACCATTGATACTATTTACCAGTGATGGCACACTGTTGATTAATTGACTAAAATCATGTTATCCCATCAAACCATCCCCTCCATAAACTTATCAAGCTTAATCTTAAAGCCAAAGAGGTCTTTCTCCCCCACTGTTTCCCTCGGAAGGCTGTTCCAAAATTTCACCCCTCTGATGGTTAGAAACCTTTGTCTAATTTCAAGCCTAAACTTCCCCACCACCAGTTTATATCCATTCCTTCTCGTGTCCACATTAGTACTGAGCTGAAATAATTCCTCTCCCTCCCTGGAATTTATCCCTCTGATATATTTAAAGAGAGCAATCATATCCCCCCTCAGCCTTCTTTTGGTTAGGGTAAACAAACCGAGCTCCTCGAGTCTCCTTTCATACGACAGGTTTCCATTCCTCTGATCATCCTAGTGGCCCTTCTCTGTACCCATTCCAGTTTGAGTTCCCTTTTAAACATGGGAGACAAGAACTTGCACACAGTACTCCAAATGAGGTCTCACCAGTGCCTTGTATAACGGAAGCAGCACCTCCTTATCCCTACCAGATATACCTCGCCTAATGCATCTCAAGACTGCATTAGCTTTTTTCACGGCCACGTCACATTGCCGACTCATAGTCATCCTGCGGTCAACCAGGACTCCGAGGTCTTTCTCCTCCTCCGTTACTTCCAACCGATGCGTCCCCAGCTTATAACTAAAATTCTTGTTAGTCATCCCTAAATGCATCACCTTACACTTTTCACTATTAAATTTCATCCTATTTCTATTACTCCAATTTACAAGGTCATCCAAGTCTCCCTGCAGAATATCCCAATCCTTCTCCGAATTGGCAATACCTCCCAACTTTGTGTCATCCGCAAACTTTATCAGCCCACTCCTACATTTGGTTCCGAGGTCAGTAATAAATACATTAAATAAAATGGGACCCAAAACCGAACCTTGAGGAACTCCACTGGTGACCTCCCTCCAACCTGACAGTTCACCTTTCAGTATGACCCACTGCAGTCTCCCCTTTAACCAGTTCCTTATCCACCTCTGGATTTTCATATCGATCTCCATCTTTTCCAATTTAACCAATAATTCCTCGTGCGGTACCGTATCAAACGCTTTACTGAAATCGAGGTATATTAGGTCCACTGCATTTTCCTTATCTAAAAAGTCTGTTACTTTCTCAAAGAAGGAGATCAGGCTGGTTTGGCACGATCTGCCTTTCGTAAAACCATGTTGTAATTTGTCGCAATTGCCATTGACCTCAAGGTCCTTAACTACTTTCTCCTTCAAAATTTTTTCCAGGACCTTACATACTACAGATGTTAAACTAACAGGCCTGTAGTTACCCAGGTCACTTTTTTTCCCTTTCTTGAAAATAGGAACCACATTAGCTATTCTCCAGTCCAACGGTACCACCCCCGAGTTTGGTCTAAATCTCTTTCCTACTAACCGTTTTCCCTTTCTCGGGATACAGGCCTCCGACAGCTCCTGCAACTTCAACTTAAAATAATCCCAGGCGCCATCCGCCTTTAGATCCATAAATATGTTAGCCCAATCCACTTCCCTTACCAGTCCCCTTAATTTATTAAAATTAGCCTTTTTGAAATTGTAAACCCTAGTCTCTGATATAATTCTGTTAATCTTTCCATTTAGTTTAAATCGAATTAGCTCATGATCACTCAAGCCAAGGTTGTCCCCTACAACCATTTCCTCAACGAGGTCCTCACTACTCACCAAAACCAAATCTAAAATGGCCTCCCCCCTCGTCGGTTCAGCTACTACTTGATGAAGGAATTCATCAGCTAGCACGTCTAGCAACATCTGAGCCCTATTATTGTTGCTAGCATTTGTCCCCAATCTATATCCGGGAAGTTAAAGTCTCCCATGATTACACAGTTCCTATTAGTATTTACTTCCCTAAAAACATTAAATAGTTCTCTGTCCATATCCAGGGTAGTCCCGGCGGTCTATAGCACACCCCAAGCACTATCCTGGGGAGGCTCTAGTAGTTCTTTTACCCAGTGTGAGTATTGCCCAGACAGACTCCGTCTTATCCATTCCATCAGTTATTATTTCTTTACAGTTTACCTCATACAATGCTACCCCCCCACACCTTTACCTTTGTTCCTATCGTTCCTAAACAGCACATACCCTTCCATATCTGTACTCCAGTCATGACTACTGTTCCACCAGGTTTCGGTTATTCCTACGATATCCGGTTTCATTTCTCGGACCAGGAGCTCCAATTCCTCCATTTTGTTACCTAGGCTTCTCACATTGGTGTATAAACATCTTAATGTATGCCGTTTAGCCTGTCTCCCATCAGTTATGCAATTTGGTACGGACCCCTTGCTGTTCATCCCCCCTCTCCTTCTTATAGCCGGGGGGAAGGGTTTGGACATATCTGTTCTTATCTCATCACCCTCCTTTTCAATGTTGGAATCTGGCGTGGAGATTAACTGGACATCTCCCAACCGTCTCCCCCAGATTCCTAGTTTAAAGCTCTTTTGATGAGATGAGCCAGCGTGCCTCCCAGAAGTCTATTTCCTTCCCTACTCAGGTGAAGTCCATCCCGTGAGAACAGTTGTCTGTCCCCGAAAGCCTCCCAGTGACCATACATCCCAAAGCCCTCCTTATAGCACTACTCCCTTAGCCAGCTATTTATCCTCACAATCCTGTCAGCCCTTTGCTGCCCTTCTCTAGGAACAGGCAGAATCCCACTGAAGATGATCTGAGCCTCGATTTCCTTGAGCGTCTTCCCCAGTCTGGCATAATCTCCCTTGATTCTCTCTAACGAGAACCTAGCTGTGTCATTTGTTCCTACGTGAAGGATTATCAAGGGGTTCTTACCTGCTCCTTTGAGGATCCTTTTCAACCGCAGGTCCACATCCCGTATCTTAGCACCCGGTAGACAGCACACCCTTCTGTTCTCTGGGTCCGCCCTGGTCACAGGCCTGTCTAGCCTCCTCAGTAAGGAGTCCCCAATCACGTAAACCTGCCTTTGCCTGGCAACAGTGCGATCTACTAATCTATCCTCTGTTCCCTCTAGTCGTAACCCGTGTCCGTTCCTATTTTCCTTTATACTCCCCCTTGTGCCATCCTGTATCCTCCCGGGGCCCAGATTTGGTGCTGTCTCCATCAACTCCTCCCCTCTCTCTATTGGGCTAGCTGCTCTTCTCTTCTTCCTCACCCTCCCACCTTCAGTTACCACCTGCTGCCCCCCCTCCTCGCTATCCAAACACCCAAACCTGTTCCTGAGTTCTATTTCCCCTTCACTAGCCCTCCTTTTCCTTGGCCTGCTTCTCATGGTCACATGCTTCCACTGCCCTTGTTCTCCCTCAGATATTCCCCCCTCACAGACCTTAGCCCCTGCTTCCACCTGAACCCCTGAGCATTCCCCTTCAGCCCCTCCTTGCCTTTCCTCCATCAGCTGCTCGAACCCCCTTCTAAACTCTACCCGGGTATCTACCTGCATCTCCAACCCTCGGATCTTTTCTTCCAGCAGCTCTATTAGACGGCACTTCATACAGACATACCTCTGTTTAGGCTTCCCCCTTCTAGTACCATGTACATACCGCAGCTTCCACATGCAATTATCTGCATTGTGTCCCCTGCTGCTTGGCTCATGGCCGCTGTAGTCTCTGCCCAGTGCACCTGGGGAAACAGAGCACACGGGACACCGCGCCCTCCTGCCTCCCCTTCCACCTCCCCCTGCAAACTCCCACTCAAACTCCCCAGTTAGCAGCCCTGTTCACTGCCTCCTGTGCCGCTGCCTGGCTGGGCGGCTGCTTTTATAGGCCCCCTAATCAGCCAAGCTCCGCCCCCTACTCAGGGCTCGGCTGCCCTCCCAGCACAGTGCCCCTACAGGCCTCTACACACACAAGCACTACAAAGACAGACACAAGTACAGATACCTTCTCCTCCAATGAGACTCCCACTCAAACTCCCCTGTTAGCAGCCTCCTGTGCCGCTGCTCACAGCTGTGCCGCTGCCTGGCTGGGCGACCGCTTTTATAGGCCCCCTAATCAGTCGAGCCTCCGCCCCCAAGCTCCACAAGGTGTCTGGGACTCTAATTAGGCAGCGTTCACACACCCAATGCATGGACACTGCATGGACACTGGCTGAGGTGGAGTGTGACCAACCAGATGCAGCCAAGTCATCTCTAGTCACAGGCCATGAGGAGCAGGTCCTTAAAAGGGGAAGGGGCCATGTGCTCAGCAGTGCACTCACAAGCTTGTACCTCCCGTGAAGGCCCTTTGCCCGGACCGCCTGGCCAGTGGTTCACCGCATTGCATTCCATCATGCCTCGGGAAGACTTACCTTCATCGCACAATCCATCGCTATGCTGTGGGACACTTACGTTGAAGGATCCTGACATCTCCAGTGCCATGCCTGTCCTGGGAGCATGAGTATGCAAGTGTGAATGTGACACCACCCTCTATTTTGAGCTTAGCTATCAATATAATAAACGTACTGCTTTCTGCCAAACTCTGGTGGGTCATTAGTCCTCCCTAAGCTCACTAGCTGACCCAATTTCGGGTAACAGGTGTGTCCCTGCCTGTGGATGGCTGTGTGAGTGCAGGGCCTGTCCGAGGCTTGTAGCTTGACATTAGCACCGCAGTGTGAGGGACGGCCCAGGCAGGTGGGGTTGGAGGGCTCAGCAGTCCCACAGTCCACGTTACACCTCAGGGACCCTGTTACAACCTCCCACCATGGGTGTGGGGGGAGGCATTGAGCAATGCTTCAGCTGCTGCCTCTGCAATTGGCTCACAGTTGCTAGCATTCACTCGCTGCTGTCACCCACCACTGCTGTTGTTCACTCTGCTGCTCCACCCATTTTTGTCATGGCCCGCTGCTGCCACCACTTTCTCCGCTGCCACATTCGGAGGTTCTGTCACTTACCCAGCTCTCAGGGATTTCAGCCAGTAGTGGGGAACCTCCCTGCTGGTGCAGGCTGGACAGTCCCTTTCACTGTAACATGGCCCCACACCAGGTCTAAGGCTCAGCACCTACAGCTGGTTAGCAGTGATTGCAGGGGTAGTGACCACGGAACAAAACAAGGGCTCACCACTGAGACTAACCAGCTCTGTCTTTAAACAAGGGAGAGACCACTCTTAGCCAGAGCCCACACCACCAGAAAAGAATTCCCGCCTCCACCCTTGTCTCTCTTTCACTGGGATTTGGCAACTCTACCCCCTGCTTAGCAAGTGAGAATCCCTGCGTGACCCACTCAGTCAGGGGCCTGCAAATCACAGTTCTGATGCCCTTTGCTCACACACTCAGGATAACAACATTTCATTGCCCTTCCACTCAAATACTAGAGTGATTTGTAACCCAAAACCAGCCAAAACTGATCATTTTGGCAGAGCAGCTCCCTCTGCTGCATGCCTAGGCAGTGTAGGTGTGTCTGTGCAAATACAATCTGCTCCTGAAGTCTTTTCCCCCCAGGAGCAGTCAATGGGCAGATGATGGCGGGCCAAATCCGGACCACCAGATGTTTTTGAACAGACCCAAAATCTTATAATTATCATTGTTGTTATAATGTCTTTATTATTTTCTCCGGAGTCTGGACCTTGACTATACCTTGACCAAGAAATTTGGCCCTTGACAAAAAATAATTGACTACTCCTGTTCCAGCTCATCACTAGAAATCAGAGAAGAGCTCATTCATTCAGACTCTGCTTACATCACCATTCTCACTTTTGCTATCACACTTGCTGGTGTGCAGTCTGGGTCTAACTGAAGCTGTGTTGATCAGTCAGTGTCTCTTATAACTAGGTAGGGTGACCAGATCACCAAAGACAAATATCGGGACGCGGGGGGGGGGTGACGTGGGGGGGGCATGGCGGGGGGCGGGGCCAAAAAAAAAAAAAAACCCTTCCTCCGCAAGTGCTGGAGGGAGGCCCGGGAGACTCAGGGGAAGCGCGGGGCCAGGGTAAGAGTCCGGCCTGGTCCCGAGCAGGCAGGACTCAGTCGGGTGGTAGGGAGAGGAGGGGGGCGGCCCGCGGGGCCAGGCGGTGGCTGTTCTCACCCCCGGGCAGCGGGACTCGGGAGCAGCCGCTGCTGCAGCTCCCACTGCCGCGGGGGAGGAAGCAGCCATGGCACTTGGCGGCTGCGGCTCTGGCGCCCCCGAACCCCCCGAGCCGGGGCCTGCTGCGGGGACCCAGCAGCGCGCACGCTGGGCCCAGCCCCTGGCCAGTCGCGTCTGGGCTGCTGCCCAGCTGGTGCTATCCCGCGGCGGCCCCGGAGCGGGGGCAGCAGGCCCCAGCCCCCCCGTCCCGCTCGGGTCCCGCAGGGGAACGAACGGGGCTGGGCTGCCGATGCCTCCGCGGGATAGCACCAGCTGGGCAGCAGCCCAGACGCGACTGGCCAGGGGCTGGGCCCAGCGTGCGCGCTGCTGGGTCCCCGCAGCAGACCCCGGCTCGGGGGGTTCGGGGGCGCCGCAGCCGCGGAGCGCCATGGCCGCTTCCTCCCCCGCGGCAGTAGGAGCTGCAGCAGCAGCTGCTCCTGTGTCCCGCTGCCCGGGGGGGGAGAACAACAGCCGCCGCCTGGCCCCACGGGCCGCCCCCCTCCTCTCCCTACCACCCGACTGAGTCCTGCCTGTTCGGGGCCAGGCCGGACTCTTACTCACCCTGGTCCCGCGCTTCCCCTGCGTCTCCCAGGCCTCCCTCCAGCGCTTGCGTAGGGGGGAGGAATGGTGAGCCTGGGGAAGAGGCGGGGATTCGGGGAGGGAGCCAATCGGGGGAGGAGGGGGTGGAGTCGGGGCGTGGGGGGGGGGCGCGAGCACTTCCGGGCTCCAGGCTCCGGGGCATTTCCTTGTTTGTCCGGTTGTCCCGACCGCATGTCGGTCGGGACGCGGGACAAACAAGGAAATATCGGGACGGTCCCGATAAAATCGGGACGTCTGGTCACCCTATAACTAGCCCATCTCCTATTAGTTCATCTTTAAATGTTCCATATTTCCAACGTTCAGCCAGACTATGAACTGCAGTAATGAAAATCTCAGCTGTTTCCTCTGGTTCCTGGCACCTGCTATTCAAACTGGCCTTTTCCTAGATAACATTCTATGTGCCCAGGAAATGGGCCTTAAACACCTCTTTCCCTTTGGCGTAGTCTTTCCTCTCCTCAGAGTGAGGAGTCTGGCACACAGGATGTCATCAGCAGCATCACCCATGGCAAATGGCCAGGCATTTACCTGGTATTCTTGGGCTTCCTCTATTAAACCAGCAGTCGTCTGGAATTGCTCAAATCTCTGCTTCCAGCAAGACCAGCTGCCTGATTTGCCACAATCACATTTCTGTCGCAGAGCCGTTTGCACTAGGGACTGCAGTGCTGCGCTGAGACACGACTCTGCCTCCTCCTGCCGCAGCTCCCACAGCTCTCCACCCTGAGTCGCCACTGTCCCCACTCACTCACCACTCTGGCCATTTTCTTCCTTTACTCCTGCTTTGGAGAGCAGATTTCACTCACTTCTGACACACTGGGGCAGGACTGTCAGCCTCAGAGATCAAAAATCATGAGTCAGATCCTAAAAAACCATCAGATTGGCCCCATAAACCATGAGAGTTAAAAAACATCAACAAACAATGTTTCCAATCTGTCTGTTGACTTTTTCACTCCCCTCTGCTCCTCTGGCGATGTGTGTGTGATAATCCAGGCTGAAAAGCCAACCTTTACTACACACATGCCTCTCCTTGGAGGCTCAAAAGGAGACTCGCTGGATGCTGGAAGGACACAAACATATGGAAGGAGAATCAGAATGGAGAAGCTTCAAAGTCTTTCTTTTATCTGACCAAGTCCTAAGTGGCAAGAGACTGCGCCAAGGACCCCAAAACTGGGGGTGTGATTGGACTCTGCTCATGCTCCATGAGCTTGAAACACCCCTGGGAATACAGAGCCAGGGCCGGCTCTAGGCACCAGCATTCCAAGCATGTGCTTGGGGCGGCACTTTTCAAGGGGCGGCATTCCGGGGGTTTTT
This sequence comes from Chrysemys picta bellii, assembly GCF_011386835.1. Lineage (NCBI taxonomy): Eukaryota > Metazoa > Chordata > Testudines > Emydidae > Chrysemys > Chrysemys picta. The sequence goes on from NW_027052861.1 coordinate 75,510, forward strand.
GTGTAGATTTTTTTTTTTTTTTTTTTTTTTTGCTTCGGCGGTGGCTCGCCGGTTGTTTTGTTTTTTTTTTTTGCTTGGGGCAGCAAAAAACCTGGAGCCGGCCCTGACAGCAGCCTTAGCGGGTAGCCAGGAAGGAGCACTCACTAGGATCTGTGATACCAGTTCCAGTTATGATGGTAATATAGGTGAGTGATTTGTATCATGACACTATTCATAGTCTGCAAACAGCCGAGTGTAATCCCAGAAATCTCAGTGTGGAGCCTGGTCTGGTCACATGAAGACACTGCCCCTGGCACCAGTAAAATGACATTGACTAGAAAGGGGTGGAGGATGACTGGAAAAAATAGAAAAACAATCATAGAATCAGAGACGATTAGGGTTAGAAGAGACCTCAGGAGGTCATCTAGTCCAACCCCCTGCTCAAAGCAGGACCAACACCAACTAAATCGACTAAATAGTCCTTAACCTGTTCTTTCACCACTGAGGGCTGCTCACCTCCTCCTCATACTGTTTTGCCCAGGATAGCTGTCTGGGAGCTGACCTTGTCTGCTAAGACCAAGTCAAAAAAAACATTGAGTTCTTCAGCTTTTTCCACATCATCTGTCACTAGGTTGCCTCCACCATTCATTAAGGGTCCCACACTTTCCCTGACCTTTTTCATGTTGCTAATATACCTGTAGAAATCCTTCTTGTTACCCTTCACATCTCATGATAGCTGCAACTCCAGTTGTGTTTTGGCCTTTCTGATTACATCCCTGCATGCTCGAGCAATATTTTTTATACTCCTGCCTGTCTAGGTTGGATATTAGGAAACACTATTTCACTAGGAAGTTGGTGAAGCACTGGAATGGGTTACCTAGGGACGTGGTGGAATCTCCATCCTTAGAAGTTTTTAAGGCCCGGCTTGACAAAGCCCTGGCTCCGATGATTTAGTTGGTGTTGGTCCTGCTTTGAGCAGGGGGTTGGACTAGATGACCTACTGAGGTCTCTTCCAACCCCAATCTTCTATGATTCTATGAACAGGAGACACAGTCTGTTTTTAATTGTGATGGGAATTCAGATGTCTAGATGACTAGACTGAGAAATGAGGAATTGTGTCCCACACAGAAAGATCCCAGGTCACAAAGCTGGGGTCAGCAGTCTGGATCTTTCTGGAAGGACCTGACACAACTCACATCCTTCTGATGAAAACACCCCCTGTTGTCCCAGGTTCACAGTCCCCACCCAACCTGCCTCCAGAAACCCTCTCTGGCTCCTCATCTCTCTCCCTTCCCTGCTACTAGAAACTGTACCAGGGCAATGTACACCACACACAGCTTCCCCTCTGCTGTCTGTCCAAGACCCCAGACACGGGCAACTCCAGACACCTGTTGTCCCTTCCAATCCCATCCTGAACACAGCCTACAATGACAGTTCTCTCTGTTCTCAGCTCCACACCCCAGTCTCTGCAATGTGGGCCTGTGCCATGCACTGAGCAGGCCTGTTCCCAGCGCCTGGCACACACTCAAGCCGTCATACCTAGTGCTGCCTGGCAGCAGCTTCATAGGTCCAGAGATTTGAAGGCCAGAGGGGAACATTAGAACATTGACTTTGACCCCCAGTATAGCACAGGTCAGAGAATTTCTCCCAGTTACCCCTATATTGACCCAATGACTTATGTTTGGCGAAAGCACCTTCCAGCAGGGCTTCCAGGTTGGATCTGGAGGAATCAGAATCTGGGTAATCAAATGCTTCCATTGGCCGGTTGTTCTAGTGGTTAATCACCCCCCACTGTCATAATGTTGGGCCTTATTTCCATAGGTGCCAACTGCATGGGTGCTCCAGAGCTGGAGAACTCAGTGAAAAAAATTAGCGGGTGCTTAACACCCACCAGCAATAGAGCTGCAGCCCCAGCCAGGGATAAGTAGCCCCACCCCCACCGATCAGCTGGTAGATGGCTGCATTAATCACCTATTAGCTGTTCAACTTTTGTAGCCCCCCTGGGCTTGCTGCAGCAAAGGCTGACCCAGGCCTGAGTCAGACTTCGGTGGAGGGTGGGGCTCCTCCTCCAGCAGCCTCAGGGAGCTGCTCCACTGCTCCAGCTAGGGTTAGAGGTGGGTAAGGGGGGAGCACCAGGCTCCCTCTGCTCTGCAAAAACCCAGTCTGATCAGCAGTGGTGAGACCCTGCTCCCCTGGGTCGCCCTGCCTGCTACCTAGATCTCCTGGGCAAGCTCCAGCTCCCAGCCAGTGCCAACTGCAGGCACCACTAGGTGAGTCCTGTTTCAGGCAGAGGGAGCCTGGCGGGGGTGGTGATGCTGCAGTGTTGGGGGGGGATGGGGAGTTCCACCATGGGTGCAGTTTGGGGGTGGGGGGCATGCAGACTCACTGCCACTGCCTTTCCCCAATTCTGTGCGTGCCAAGCTGCTCTGCTCAGAGCTGGTAGCTAAAGTGGCAGATCATTCCCCTCCCACAGGTGCCCTCCAATCATGCCCCCTCACTAACACCACTTCCTCAGGAAACAAGGGAAATTAACTGCCTGAAAACGTGGTTAATGCAGGTCTTGTTTACACTATAGCGTCTTTGCCAGTATAGCTATGCCAGTCAGCCTTACCCCTGCTGAGTACCCTCTTCAACTCAAGAAGTGTGTTTCAGATTCCTGCTGGCACTGCCAGTCTGACGTGCCTTCTCTGGCTTGTCAGATTGGGTTTATATCTGTTATTGAACCACAGCCACTCATTAGGCTCTTCCCAGGCTGGTGAACCGCTGGGGTTCATTAACTGATTTCCTTAGGGTTGCTCCTGATTTACACGGCTACAAGTGAGAAGAGAATCAGGCATAGGCACTGACTCCATTGGTGCTCCAGGGCTCAAGCACCCATGGAAAAAAATAGCAGGGGTGGTCAACACCCACCAGTCACAGCTGGGCTGCCATTCAGCTGTTTGGCAGCTGGCATGGGGCCTCGGAGGAGAGGGCAGAGCAGAGGCAGGAAGAGGCAGAGTGAGGGCAGGGCCTCGAGGGAGGAGGTGGAGTGGGGGGGCCTTGGGGTGCAGTGAGGATGGAGCACCCACCAGGAAAAATAAAAGTCAGCGTATATGCTTATTTCTCATTTGAATTAGTCTGGCTCTAACTTCCAGCCATTGGTTTTTGTTCTGGTGGTCTCTGCTGGGCTAAAGAGCCTTTTAGTACCCGGGAGTCTCTCCCTGGGATGGTATTTATGCTCTGTAATCAAGTCACTTCTGATCTTCTTTTTGTGATATTCAATAGATTCAGCTCTGTAAATCTCTCCCCATCAGACATTTTCTCCAGCCCCTTGGATCGTATTTGTGGCTCTTTCCTGCACCTTTCCAATTTCCAATGGCCTGTGTCAAACACCGACGCTGCAGCAGTCCCGGGAGGAGGAGCCATGGGCCGATCACCTGTGCCCCCTGCCGCAGCATCCGGGCTCCTGGCCCATCTCAGGCCCTGGGCAGCGCACCAGGAAGGAGGAGGAAGCCCCGCCTGCTAATGCAGCAGCCCCAGGCCCAGCCCCAGCCCCAGCCCGGCGGGTTCCAGTCCTGCGGGGACTGAACACCATGGCCAGGAAGGTGACCGGCATCATGGGCATCCTGCTGCTGTGCCTGCCGGTGGGACCTGCGGGAGCCACCAGGCTTCAAGGTGAGCGGGGGCCACCCAACGTGTGGAGAACACAGGGGCAGCCAGAGCCCCAGGGCCAGGCAGAGCCGGGAGCCAGGGGCAGCCAGAGCCCCAAGGCCACGCCAGGCGCCTGCAGCTCCAGAGATGCCCACTGCAGAGGAGCTGTCCCGTCCCCCTGGCAGCAGCCAAGTGAACTCAAAGACTCAGTTCCCTGGCAGACAGCGAGCCCCCGCGTAACGCTGAGCTCAGGGCTCGTGGGGCGGTCCCTGCAAGCTCCCTTCCTTGCAAATTTTTTTTATTTTCTCATTAAAAAAATACATGGCTAGAAAACCGTAGCGGGTTTAGATACAGTTCCCCGCTCTAGGAGCAGCTCTAAGGGCTTGATTTTTCCAGAGTTGAGTGCCCACTGTCGTATTGAAGTCAGTGGGAACTGTGGACTTTGCCAGCACTTGGGCAGAGCCAGCCCTGTCTGAAAGAAAAATGGGCTGGTTTTCTTCTTGCAGAAAATTTTGATATTTTTTCCTGCAAAAATTCAAAACCTGATAATTTTCAGCTGAAACCCCTCCCAAAATTTGATCCACGCCCAAAATCATCTGTTTTTGGGCCAAAATCTTTTGAGTTTGCAGTATTTGAGTTTTTCCACAGAAAGCAGATCCTTTTTGTGAAAAATGTTTATTAGTTGAAAACCTGTTTCCATCAAAAAACAGTTTTTTTGGATAACTTTTGACCCTCCCCCCGACTGATTTCACTGATATGTTGCCTTTTTTTAAGATTTGTTAGTTCCATACAGCTGTTAAGAGAGGCAAGGGAGCACATTGCCAGCCATGTATTTTAGAACTAGTAATTTCCTAGTAATTATTACCCCCTTGACAACATTGTGCTTTTGTTTACCAATCCAACCTCCCATCAAACATGTGCAAACACATAATGGGCCAGATTCTCAGCGGGTGTAAATCATGCTAATGCCATGGAAATGAAGAGATGTTGATTTACGCCTGGATCATATTCACTGTACTTTATGTAGTTTTGAATGGCTTATGTCTCCTGCAGTTGATTCCTCACTGGGCCTTTGTTCTTTAACAAACTGCATTAATAATGATCAATATTTTATTTTGTAGCTAGGGCTTTGGGGAACTTTTCCCGAGGTTTCCCCACTGTTAGTGGCTTTCGAATTTCTGAGTACTGCTGTGGTTTTGGTGTTGCTGGGGGAATATGAATTTGCTTTTCAGACCTGCACCTACTTTCCTTGTGCACCTCCCAAAGCCAAAGGGAATTAGAGTGCCCAGGGAATGCAGGATCTGGTCTAGAGATAGCTCCAGCCCAGCCTCACAGGAACAATGGAAACTGGCTTAGGCAGGCAGCAACAAAATAATCTGTTATTAGACCCTCAAGGGAGTCACCCTGTTCCTTTAGGCAGGTTGGGACTGCGATGAGGTAATGCTCACCTGACTCTGAAGGGGACGGGGAGCAAAGTCAGAAGGAAAGAAAGGCCATGCTCTCTCTCTTCCACCTACATCTACAGACACCACTACCATCAAGCAACTGAAATGTTGATCAAAGGGGAGAGCCTGACTGAAAAGTAATCAGCCAGCCTGTGGTGAGAAGCATTTTTAAGGACATTGAAAGTGTTAAGATCAGCGTTTTGCTTTTATTTCATTTGACCAAATCTGACTTGTTATGCTTTGACTTATAATCACTTATAGTTAATAAATCTGTTTGTTTATTCTACGTGAAGCAGTGTGTTTGGTTTGAAGTGTGTCGGAGGCTCCCCTTGTGATAGCAAGCCTGGTGCATATCAATTTCTTTGTTAAATTGACGAACTTATATAACCTTGCAGCATCCAGTGGGCATAACTGGACACTGCAAGATGGAGGTTTCTAGGGTTGCGTCTGGGACCGGAGATATTGGCTGGTGTCATTCGCTTGCGAGTAGCTGGGAGCAGCTTACATGCGAGAGGCTGTGGGTGAAAAGCCCAGGAGTGGGGTTTTCACAGCAGAGCAGGGTAAGGCTGGCTCCCAGAGTCAAGGATTGGAGTGGCCTAGTATATCACTGGTCCAGATAACACCAGAAGGGAACGTCACAGCGACACTAACATTCCAGTCATACACATCATCCCACTGGGTTTCCCCATTTCCCCTCCCCAGGGAGAATTTCCAACTTCTCTTCCTTATTGCCCAGATTCCAGTGCCAAGAGCAGTGTTGCTTCCCTTCATGAGTGATATCTTGCAGGGCACATGCTCCGCAGCACAGCATTCCCCTGAGTCCACACTTGTGTTACTGCAGAATGGGTTATCTGTAAGCCAGGGAGAGACTCCATCTCATGTCTCCCTTTCTTCCCTCCATTGGAAAGTACCGGGAAAGAAAGAGAACCATGCTGCCCAGGAACCCTCACACCTTCCCTATCGGCTCTGCAGCATCAGAACAGCAGAGCCTGGATTGGAGCAAGGGAAAGGCCTGTTTTCCACAGAATCTTTCCCTCAGGCCCAGAGCATTTAGAGCAGAAATCCCTGTGGGAGTTAATGTTGCTCTAAAAAGAGCTGCCAAGGAGTGTGCAGCTTCTTGACAACACCACACAAAGTGATCTGTTTGTAGAGATGCATAAAGCCCTGCACTGATTTCTCTGAGCGGATTCCCCCAAGCAGTTGCGGGGGGCAGGACCTTATTCCTTACCTCTGGTGACAGGGCTGTGTGAGAGCTTGTAGAGCCAGAGGCAGCTTTCTAGAGGGTTAATTCAGAAATTCCCTATGGAACCTAGGGGCTGTGGCCTACGGCAGGAAGGAGCCAGGGGGTTGTTGGAGTGACTCTAGGAGGAATGCTATGGGATGGTGCTCTGATCACCTCTTCACTCTGCTTCTTCCCACACCCACTTTTGGGGTAAGTCCCTCACCCTCCTCCTTAGTGCGTGTGGGCTGGAAACCAGATATGGCAGTAGAGAGGTTACCCACTCAGCCAATGCACAGGGGGATCCATTGCAGCTCACGTCCTCCTGCTTGTCACAGCCCAGAGGAATGCATGACACTGAGCCTGGACTCTGTGACTGCATTAGTCAGCAACAGGTGAGTGTGGCAGAGGACACACAACATGTCTACAAATAGCTTTTTCTGGACTGCTGAGCTGGGGGGTGGGGGGGAGAGGGGAGAGGCCAGATTCCATCTGGCTCCTTAGGACTCTGAGGAAACTCTGGGATCTGGAGAGAGGTCTCTGGAGTCTCGGGATGTGCAGGTTTGGAGACATGTGGCTCCTACCTAGTCTAATATAACCTGCGGTGCTCCCCCACAAGAGCCATGTTAACAGGCAACACTGCAAGTGACCCCCATGCCTCTCTATTTCCTTGGCCACATGTATCGTGTTCTTTTTCTGGTGGCTAGTCCAGAAAAAGAGGACAAGAGCTCACTACTGCTACCACCTCAGGGATTTGTTGGGTTGAGATCGGCTGGTAGAAGCAAGCAATAGCGACAGGATCTGGGAATTCAAGCCCCTAGAGTTACCTCTTCCCTTTATAGTCCTGCCCTTTCATCACACACGGCTATTTCAAAGTTTAGTGTGATAGTAGAGACCCGTTTTCAACCTTTCACCACACAAGACAAAGCCCGCATCATTAACTCTTTATTTCTACTCTCCTGGCTTTTCCTCCCTACTGCTGCCAGCTACCTTCGAGTTCTCCCTCTTCTCTCCCCGGCTCTGCTCACTTGATTGCAGCAGCTCAGCGGATGGTCCAGCTTTGCTCTTTCATTTCCATTCTTCTTCACTTCTTTGGGTGGCTGCATTTGCCATTGAGCAACCTGTGGAAATACCTGAGTCTTCTGTCTAGGCACGCAGGCCCAGCAGCTAAAGCCAAAGCCCCACTGAGAGCAGTGGGAAATTAGCTTGGAGTGTCAGGAGTGGAGGCTTGGCCCATGGACACCCCAGGCACTGCAGCTGCTGCCATCTACACAGTGAATCCTTCAACCCATCGCCAAACAGCTCTTCCACATTCTGCAAACTGGCCTCACTGGCTGACTAGTTAGGAGAACAGAAACCCTTTGTTAGAGCAGGAGAGTCTCTTCAATGCAGCGCTCTTTCCATGGCTCCCAGAGGGTCACAGTGAAACACCTGCAAGTCTCTAGGAGTCTCTCAAGGAGTTCCCTGCTCAGTCACTTGGCATCCACTAGCAATGGTCTCTGACAGCAGCATTGCAAAGGGGAGCTCAGCAGATGGTCCCTTCTATGGCTTCCTGAGTGGGAGGGGGGTTGGTCTTGTCATTTAAGGCCTAGCTGTCCGAGTCAGGGCTCCTGGGTTCTCTGGCTTTGGAAGTGGGTGGTATCTAGTGGTTGGAGCTGGACTGGTATCAGTACCATGCTTCGTTCCTGCCTCTGGCATGACCTTGTGTGTGACCTTGCAGCCAATTGCTTTCCATCCCAGTGCGCCAGCTTAGAGAGACAATACGGACCCCCCTCAGAGGGGCTGGCAGGGGTCACTACCGTAATGACTCAAACTGGGGTGAGTTGTGCTCTTAGCAGTGAAGCACCCAGATTCAGTCCCCATGGATGCCCAAGGTGTCTATATGTGGCCATGGTTGACTCACCTAGCATTACAGGCTGTTTAGCCCGGTCCTGGCCATGCGTGGTGCATCTGCTCCTGGCCCTCTCTGGCACACAGCACCATCACACACAAGAACATGGCCCACCAAGGACAATCTATCAGCTCCAGGGCCGGCTCTGGCTTTTTTGCAACCCCAAGCAAAAAACAAAAAAACCTGCGGGGGTGTGTGGGCGGAGTAGCGAAGCAAAAAAAAAAAAAAAACCACACCTGCGGACCGGCCAAGCGCGCACGCCCCCACACACACCCCTGCAGGGTGGCCAGAGCGGCAAAGCACACACACACACACAAAAACCACCTGTGGGGTGGCCGGAGCAGCAAAGCAGGAAAAAAAAAACCCAAAACGGCAGGGCAGCCGGAGCCAGGGTGCAGGAGGATTCCCTGTGCTGCAGACGTGCAGCAGAGTGCACGCTTGGTCTAGCGGGGAGGGGAAGGAGAGGGAGTGGGGGGGAGAGACAGAAGTGGGGCGGCCAGGGCTTCAGCGGGGCACTCACCACGCGGCCCTTCCTGCCGCGCCACCTGCCGGGAGGGCTCTGCGCCACTCCAGTCGGCTGGGAGGGAAGGACGCGGGCTGCCCTGCCGAGTTTGCTGCAGGGCACTCCCCTCCTCCACGCCGCCGCCCCCTACAGGGCGGCTGGAGCGGCAAACCAAAACGAAAAAGAAAAAAAAAAAAGGCGGACGGAATGCCGCCCCTTAGAATCTGCTGCCCCAAGCACGAGCTTGCTCGGCTGGTGCCTGGAGCTGGCCCTGATCAGCTCCCATCTGGTGTTCAGCTCCAAGATGGATGGGGAGCCCTAGTCAGACCACAGAAAGACTGGATGGTGTGCTTTGGTGAAAACTGCTGGAGCTTCAGGCTCTGCTCCCACCTCTAACAGTAAGGGCTTCAAAATTGGTCCCTGATCCCAGGTAAACACAGTAGCTGAGCTGAGGCCAGGGTGGGTGGAATTACTGCTGGGACTGATCCTAAGAGAAGAGCACATTTCTCCTCTGCTCTAGGGAGATTCCCATAGGAAAAGCCGCTGGGCTGGGGGTGGGGGAAATACAAGCACTACCCCTCTCACCCTTGAATAGCCGGCAACTAGGACTTTGGGAGGCAAGGTACTGGTGTATCTTGCTGGAGAGCAGAAAAGGGCATTGGAGAAATTGTACAAAAGTCAATGTCACAGCTGGGTCAAGGGCAGCCAGACCTACTGGTCAGAGCCAGAGTCCACACTCACATGACAGGAGTCGAGAGTCAGCTCGGTCAGGATACTGGAAGATCAGAAGCAAAAGAAACTTGTGATCACAATGTGGTGTTTAGATGCTGCTTGTAATTATTAGAACTGGGAGCACTGGCTGTTGGGGGGTCTGAAAGGACAGGAAACAGGAAGGAGGGGGCGGAGTTGAGGAGGCTGGGAGAGTTACAGAGGGTGCAGCTTCAGCTTGGAGAAGAGACTTGCACTGTAAATAAAGTTCTGTTGAAGTTCTTAATACTTTGCCTGGTGGATACAACATTTTGGCGATGAGGATGGATCTTCTGCCTCTGAACCCACCTGCACCCTTTCTGCAAAGCCCAGGTGAGCCTCCAACTGCTTTTACTGCCTGGATCCGTATGTTTGAGACTTATCTGCTTACAATCAGTGCTACAGAGATTTCTGAAGTAAGAAAGCGTGCTCTGCTAATCCACTGCCTTGGAGCAGAAGGGCAGTGTATATTTTACACTTTTCCCCTTGCAGATGATAAATATGAGACTGCACTCACTGCATTAAAGAACTTTTTTGTGCCAAAAGTGAATGTAGTAGCTAATCGCTATAGATTTCGCCAGCGTGAGCAGAAACCAGGGGAGACTATAATGCAGTATATGGCTTCCCTGAGGAGTCTGATTGTAACTTGTGACTTTGGGAATATGGCAGATGAGATGATTAGAGACCAGCTCATTGAGAAAACAACAGTGCTTCATGTAAGAGAACGCTTACTTCTAGAACCACAACTTACACTAGAAAAAGCAATAACCATTGCTACTCAGATTGAGTCAGCTACAGCTGAAGCCAAAATAATGAGTCAGGGTACAAGAGGCCCAGTCCAGGCTGTGACTCCTTTGCAGAAAAGTTCACTATCACTGCAGACAAACAATTGCAAAAGGAAAACTAATGAAAAGCCACTGAATCAGCGAATGCAAAATACAGTAAAAGCATGCTTTCGCTGTGGATCCCCATGACATCTTGCAAGCTACACAGGATGTCCAGCAAAAGTAGCTCGGTGCAATCATTGCAAAAAGATTGGGCATTTTGCTAAAGTATGTTGCAGTAGCCAGTTCAATCAACAGGTGCATGCAGTTACAATGCCAGATGTTACTGTGCTGAGTGTAGACAAAATCACTACTGCACATATTCCAGAACAGATCAAGTGCACTGTAAATGTTTCTGCCATACCTTCAGGCAAATCACACTCTATTCAGCTAATGTTGGACACTGGCTCAGCAGTATCTATACTACCTGATTCCATCTATTTGCATTACGTTAAAGATGTGCCTCTTACTGAACCCAAACTTCACTTGGTATGCTATTTGAAAAACCATATTCCAGTACATGGCTGCCTGCCAGCAATAGGTACTTTTGGTGATCGCTGTGTAACTGTGGAGTTCTACATTGTCCACAAAGGCACTGCTATCCTTGGCAGAGATTTATTAGCTGCTTTAAATCTCAGGGTAGTTAATGGACGAATTGATCTTCCTCAGCAAAGCACTCTTGCGGTACACACACCAGTTTCAGCTGGGACCCAACTCCAGGTTGAGGAGAAACTCAGCTGTGCTTATGGGTTTCTGCATAAAGTTAAAATGCGGAATAATGTGTTGCCTGTACGACAGAAATTACGGCGCTTACCATTTTCAGTCAGGGAAGCTGTTTCAGAGGAACGTAGAAAACTTGTTCAAAAGGACATTATTGAAGAGATTAACTCCTCGGAATGGGTTTCACCTATAGTAATGATGCAGAAGAAGGGTGGAGACATTCGCCTTTGTGTGGACTTAAGGGAGCCAAATAAAGCTATTGTGATTGACAGTCATCCTCTTCCTCACATAGAGGAAGTATTTGCAGAACTCCGCGGAGCAAAGATGTTTTCTACTCTTGATTTGCAGAGTAGAACATACCACCAGGTTATGTTGCATGAAGGTAGCAGAGACCTCACAGCAATTATTACACATGAGGGACTATTTCGTTTTAAACGTGTTCCATACGGTCTCGCATGAGCCCCAAGTGCCTTTCAAAAAATGATGTCATTGATTCTGAAGAATCAACATGGAGTTCAGTGCTATTTGGATGATATTATTGTGTTTGGAAATACTACTGAGGAGCATGACAATAAACTGCAGTCTGTACTAAACTGCATCAGCAAAGCAGGCCTCAAGCTCAATAGGTCCAAATGCAAATTTAGACAAACTGAACTCTCCTTTCTGGGGCATACAATTTCACAGGCTGGACCTGATGCCCCAAACAGGGGTGATGTGAGAAAGACAATTGAACAAAACCAAGCAAAGTCTAAGGCTTTCACAGACAAACGGCGGGGTGCTAAGGAACCAAAGTTTGAGTGTGGTTCCTTCGTTAGAATACGAAAACCTGGAATCTTACGCAAAGGGAACCATAAATTCACAGCTCCTCTTAAAATCATAAAGAAGAAGGGACCTTACACCTATCGACTTTCTGATGGGCAGGTATGGAATGCTTCTTATCTTGCACCTGCCCATGCACCAAGAGGAGATTATGCCAATACCCAGTCTGCATTGGATGACTTCACTGTAGAACCAACACAACAAGACATTGCACTGGAACCGGGGCTTGAGAGACGGCCTGTCAGACCCAGACGACCACCTGCCTGGACTAAAGACTATGTTATGTAGTATCTACAGTGTTTTCAGTGTAATATTCCTGCCAACAGTATAGTGTCTTGTTTCATATTTGTTCCTCTGGTTAGAACAACAATGTTTATTTTAATTTGGAAAGTTTCTTAAGAGAGGAGGGAATGTGGTGTTTAGATGCTGCTTGTAATTATTAGAACTGGGAGCACTGGCTGTTGGGAGTCTGAAAGGACAGGAATCAGGAAGGAGGGGGGAGGAGTTGAGGAGGCTGGGAGAGTTACAGAGTGTGCAGCTACAGCTTGGAGAAGAGACTTGCACTGTAAATAAAGTTCTGTTGAAGTTGTTAATACTTTGCCTGGTGGATAATACACACAACCACAAATCAGATGCCAGGAAATCAAGCCAGGGGAGCGGCAGCAGAAAGGGGCAGCGCACGGTCCAGAACAGGGAGCAGTCCTGGTGTTCAGTCAGCTTCCTGTTCCTGCTGCTGCCTTAAGCAGGGCCAGGGGCCAATTAGCTTCTCTGGGACTCCTCCAATAGGACCTCAGGAGTGGAGCCTTAAACTGGGGCTGAACTTCATGGGTCCTCGCTAAGCAATTTTCAGCAGGCTGCCAGGTGGAGTGCTGGAGTGTGGCTGCTCCTGTGAGCTGTTATCACTCAAGAAAGAGATCTTGGAGTCATTGTGGATAGTTCTCTGAAAACATCCACTCAGTGTGCAGTGGCAGTCAACAAATTTGAACAAAATGTTGGGAATCATTAAGAAAGGGATAGATAAGACAGAAAATATCATATTGCCTCTCTATAAATTCATGGTACTCCCACTGTGTGCAGATGTGGTCTCCCCGTCTTTGAAAGATATAATGGAATTGGGTTCAGAAAAGGGCAACAAAAATTATTAGGGGTATGGAACAGCGGCCAAATGAGGAAAGATTAAGAAGACAGGGACTTTTCAGCTTAGAAAAGAGACGACTAAGGGGGGATATGATAGAGGTCTATAAAATGATGACTGGTGTGGAGAAAGTAAATAAGGAAGTGTTATTTACTCCTTCTCATCATTCAAGAACTGGGGGTCACCAAATGAAATTAATAAGCAGCAGGTTTAAAACTAAAAAAAGGAAGTATTTGTTTGTTTACACAACGCACAGTCAACCTGTGGAACTCCTTGCCAGAGGATGTTGTGAAGACCAAGACTATAACAGGGTTCAACAAAGAATTAGGTAAGTTCATAGAGGATAGGTCCATCAATGGCTAGAGCGAGGACAGGTCTCTGTTGGACAAAGGACAACGCCCTGCTCCTTACAATCCTCTGTGTCCATGGGAGAGAAGAGATGAATCCCTCCTTGAGAATCTCAGCAGCTTCCTAGGAAGGAGCCAGTGCTCTTCTCTGAGGACCTTCTCCTGGACCTCACAGGGGTCTGATGCTCTCACTCTGCAAGCCTGCCTGGAGCCTTGGAGTTAGTGCTCAACAGAACCAGGCAGAGACCTGTTGTCAAGCACCAGCGCCTTCCCTCTGTCCCTGAAGGAGGAAGGGCCCCAACACTGCTCTGCACTGACTGCCCTGACCACGGTGGCCCAATGGCTCTCAGGCAGCAGGACACAATAGAAACATGGATCATCCAGTCACTCATTTCCGGGCCTCCACATGGCTAAGGTAAAAGTCCTGCTGCCCCTGCCCATTCTGCTCATCTCCAAGATGTGCTGGAGTTTGTCTGTGCTGGGGGTTGCTGTCAGCAAGCTCTTCAGCATGTCATCCATGTCTCTGGGCAGGCCTTCTTCAGAGCCTGTCAGCGGAGGGAGACCATGGGTCAGGGTTATGGAACCTGGAGCTACACCGGCCAGGATGATAGCTGGCTCTGCAGTCCTTGCCCAGAGCAGCTCTCTGCAGAGGGCCTGGTGCACAGCATGATAGGGAACAGCCAAGCTGCTAGGGATGGGAGCTGGGCTTCCTGGCAGAGTCCAGGAACCAAAGCACACCATCTGCAAGGAAGGGATTCCCCACAGAGGGGCAACATAATCTCCCACACAGAGATTATAAAGAAACCCTACGGTGCAGGGTAGCGGGGCCTAGTGGCCAGAGTCTATAAAGCCGCCCTTCGGTGCGGGGCAGTGGGGCCTAACGGCCAGAGTCTATAATGGTGGGGCACCCACCAAGGGTTGTGGTGGCCCCGGAAGCGGGGCCTGGGCCCCCAACTCCACCAGACACCAACCCAGGGCCCTAACAGTAGCATAGCGACTTGCCACTGACTCAGCCTACCGAAACATGCTGAGGTTTCCTGGGTGGGAGGTACCACTCCGTCACCCTCCCTGAGTCACTTCCTACCAGAGTCTGTATTGGGATCTCCCATGAGATGCTGGGTTCTCTGTGGTCAGTGGGTCTGGTCACCTCCGGTGGCTCCTCCAGTCGCCGGGGTGCAGGTGGGCCCAGGGAGGCTCTGAATCCTGGCGCAGTCAGGGGCTGTGGCTGGCCCTTCGCAGGAGCTTCCCAGACAGGTCATTCCCCTGCAGCCTCCAGCCCAGAATAAGCTGGGCTTCCTCCCTTTCTACTGCTAGAGCACTTGGAACACACCCAGTCTCGCCGGGGAGGCGGGACTTCCGCTGTCAATAATATGGGCTTAACCCTGTCTGGGCTAGTGCGGGGTAAGCAGACCCTGTCACAGGGTCTGAAAACCCACCATGGACTGCTCCATCCTTGTGTTTGTCCCTACTTCAGTCTGCTTCATCTCTGGGCCAACCATTTCGTCCTTCACCCCTTGCAGCACTCGACAGGGTGTGTTGGTGGAGGGTCTGCAAGGTTCACGGCCATCCCTGCCACCTCCACCTTGCCTGCCGCATGTGGGTTTGTGTCAGAGGACACCTCCTTTCTTTCTACCTTCTTGGGGCTTTGGCCCCTCATTTTGCCACTCAGCAATTTCCTAAGCGGGCCCTGTCTTTTGATATGGCCTGTTTCTCTGCACCCAAAACAAAGAACTCTTGTCCCCATCTTGGTATTAGGCCATGCTTGTACACTTTCTCATGCCCTTCTCCCTGGGCTAACCTTCTCGGCACAGCCCAGGCGCGCTCTCCTTCTCTGCTCTTTTTGTCCATTGGCATAGCAGACCCTGGGTTGATTTCCCTTTGCAGGATCTCTCACAGGTATTGCTGCTGCTGTGCATGCACTTCCTTCTGCTTTTTCTAGGAGCTGCTGGAGAACCCCCTAGAACTGCTTTGGCTGCTTAACCAGTCCCTGGAACTGAAGTGGGAAATCCAGTGACCAGCTTGGTCCTTCGATACACCCACTTCGGTGGACAGACCCTTCCTTCAACAACCAAGACTTCCATCAGCCCTCAGGGATCACAGGGGGAATTCAATCCTCCTGACTATGCCAATCATAAACAAATCTACTCATTGTTACATGCTCCCGGGCCGGGGCGGCTCTAGGCACCAGCAAAGCAAGCAGGTGCTTGGGGCAGCCCATGTGCAGGGGCGGCAGGGAGCCAGCCTGGGAGCTGAGAACCAGCAGGGGGCCCTGGGAGCTGTAGTTCCTTGGTTAGCTCCCTGCCTATAGAGCTAGCCCAGGAGCAGGGAAAGAACTACATTTCCCAGCATTCCCTTGGCCACTACCAACAGGAAAGAGGGGGAGGGAGTGAGGAAGCTGAGACCTCATACTGCAGCCTGCTATGAATGGAGAGCTGCACTGGGAGTAGGGATACCATATTTTAACATTCAAAAAATAGGACACTCCACGGGGAGGGAAGGTAGCCCCACCCTGCCACCATCCACTCCCTCCAACTGCCCCCCCAGAAACCCCAACCCATCCGACCCTTGCCCCAACTGCCCCCCAGGACCTCACCCCCTATCTAAACCCCACTGGTCCTTGTCCCCTGATTGCCCCCTCCCGGGACCCTACCCCCTATCTAAGCCTCCCTTCTCCTTGTCCCCAACTGCCCCCTCCTGAGACCCCCCCAACTTCCCCTCTAGGACCCCACCCCCTACCTGTCCCCTGACAAACCCCTGGGACTCCCATGCCTATCCAACTGCTGCCTGTCCCCCTGACTGCCCCTCCAAACCCCTGACCCATCTAACCCCCCCTTCTCCCTGCCCCTGACTGCCCCCCCAAACCTCCAACCCATCCAACCCCCCCGCTCCCTGTCCCTTGACTGCCCCCCCCAGAGCCCCCTACCCCTTCTCCAACCCCCCAGCCCCCTTACCGTGCCACTCAGACCAGTATGTCTGGCTTAGCGCAGCGCCAGACACGCTGCTGCATACATGCTGCCGTGCTCCCCTGTGGAGCTACAGCCCTCCTGTCCCCAGCACCTGCCTTCCAGATTTGAATACCTCAAAATTCAGGAGTGCTCAAGCTCAGTTTGGGCAGCTGTTACTTCATTTCTCCCAAATCAAATATACTGATCCACTGTAACTTGCTGTAGAGAAAGTAGGATAAAATTGAGCAAGAAATGCTTCCCAGTGGTTATTAGGACTGGAATTGCTATTTTCAACAGCCATTGCCTTTTGTTTGTTTGTTTGTTTGTTTAAAAGGAAGACAGTGATATTGCATTGGCAAATTCCCCATAGAATCAAAGAGTGGAACAAAAGAATAATAAAGGCACCTCAACTTTTCCTCATTTATGTAGGACAGTCTTATAATATGCATCCAGATATCCTCCAATCACACAAGCTGAAAATTGTTCCACTTTACTGCAGTTCTGTAACCATATGGGAACCAATCCTGTCTGTGTTCTGTGCACATCCAAAATTCCTGCTGAATGACCTGCCCTGGGAGCGAGTTACCAATGACCCAGGGCTGTGGCGGAAGGAAGATGCAGGTGCGGGGGGAGAGCCCAGGGCTGGGGCGGCAGGAGGTGTGTGGGGGGCAATGGTGGAGGGGTAGGGGGGAGCCCAGAGCTGGGGTGGCAGGGTGTGGGGGGGGGGGAGAGCCCAGGGCTGGGGCGGCATGGGGGTGCGGCGAGGAGCACAGGGCTGGGGGGGGGCAGCTCCTGTGCTCCATCTCTTCCTGTATCTGCTTAGCCCCTTCTCCAAGCCCCCATCGCTGCTAGGCTGAGTTCCCCCTCTCCTGCACTACACTGCCGCTCTGTGGAGTCCCTTCCGCTCACCCTGTGCCTCCTCTCCTCCACTCCCTCCCCTGCTTTCCCATGGGTCAGTCCTGGGGCTGGTTTTAGTCAACATCTTCATTAATGATCTGGATGATGGCATGGATTGCACCCTCAGCAAGTTCGCAGATGACACTAAGCTTGGGGGAGAGGTAGATACCCTGGAGGGTAGGGATAGGGTCCAGAGTGACCTACACAAACTGGATTGGGCCAAAAAAAATCTGATGAGGTTGTGCAGAGTCCTGCATTTTGGACGGAAGAATCCCATGCCCCGCTACAGGCTGGGGACTGACTGGCTAAGCAGCAGTTCTGCAGAAAGGGACCTGAGGATTACAATGCACAAGCAGCTGGATTTGAGTCAGCAGTGTGCCCTTGTTGCCAAGAAGGCTAACGGCATATTGGGCTGCATTAGTAGGAGCATTGCCAGCAGATCGAGGGAGGTGATCATTCCCCTCTATTCGGCACTGGTGAGGCCACGCCTGGAGTATTGTGTCCAGTTTGGGGCCCCTCACTACAGAAAGGATGTGGACAAATTGGAGAGAGTCCAGCGGAGGGGAAGGAAAATGATTAGGGGGCTGGGGCATATGACATATGAGGATTGGCTGAGGGAACTGGGCTTATTTAGTCTACAGAAGAGAAGAGTGAGGGGGGATTTGATAGCTGCTTTCAACTACCTGAAAGGGGGGTTCCAAAGAGGATGGAGCTCGGCTGTTCTCAGTGGTGGCAGATGACAGAACAAGGAGCAATGGTCTCAAGTTGCAGTGGGGGAGGTCTAGGTTGGATATTAGGAAACACAATTTCCTAATAGGAGGGTGGTGAAGCACTGGACTGGGTTCTCTAGGGAGGTGGTGGAATCTCCATGCTTAGAGATTTTTAAGGTCAGGCTTCACAAAGCCCTGGCTGGGATGATTTAGTTGGGGATTGGTCCTGCCATGAGCAGGGGGTTAGACTAGATACCTCCTGAGGTCCCTTCCAACCCGGATATTCTATGATTCTATCAGTCCTTTGTCCATCCCCTCAGTAGGCACCGACTTCCCCTCTGGCCAGTGGGTGCTCAACTCCCGCTCTGCCCCAGGCCCCGCCCCCACTCCACCCCTTCCCCAAAGCTCCGCCCCACCTTTTCCCGCCCCTGCTCTGCCCCGGCCGCACCCCCAAATCAACCTCTTCCTCTAACCCCCGGCCCCCTCTCTTCTTGTCCCTGCTCCACCCCCGTCCCGCTTCTATCGCACCCCTTTCCCCAACCCCCACCCCGCCTCTTCCCCATCTCCTCCCCCAAGTATGCCATGTCCCCGCTCCTCCCCTACCCTCCCGGAGCATCCTGAATTCCATGAAAGAGCTGTTTTGCAGTGGGCAGGAAGTGCTGGGAGGGAGCGGGAGGACTTGCTCAGTGGGGCCGCTGGCGGGCGAGATGCACTGCGGGCAGGGCAGAGCTTCGCTGCCAGTGGGTGCTAAACACCCACTAATTTTTCCTTCTGGGTGCTCTAGGCTCCCAGATTCTTTTCCTGCTCATTAGATCGCACACGACAGGTTGGTGTCTCCTTTTCCTAGGGCAGGGGTGACCAACCTGTGCCTCCGGAGCCACATGCGGTTCTTCAGAGGTTACTTTGTGGCTCCGTGCATAGGCGCTGACTCCGAGGCTGGAGCTACAACTGCTAACTTTCCAATATGCTGCGGGGTGCTCACTGCTCAACCCCCTGCTCTGCCCCAGGTCCTGCCACCACCCCACCCCTTCCCCCAAGGCCCCAGCCCCTTCCCCCGAGCCTGCCATGCCCTCGCTCCTCCCCCCTCCTCACCAGAGCCTCCTGTGCACTGCAAAACAGCTGATTGTTGCGGGTGATTGGCGGGGCTGGCGGTGGGCGGGAGGTGCTGGGGGCTGGAGGGGGTTAGTGGATGGGGGGCTGCTGACATATTCCTGTGGCTCTTTGGCAATGTTCATTGGTAAATTCTGGCTCCTTCTCAGGCTCAGGTTGGCCACCCCTGTCCTAGGGACTGGTGGGGGCCAGCGTTGCAACAGTCAGTTCTCAACATCCCGTTTTGATTTGAATGTGGGCATCTTTCAGTTCCCCTTCTGTGTTAGCCTTCCACGTTCTCTGGAGGCAGATTTCCATTATTTGATCTTTCAGCAGACGAGTATGGGTGAATTTCCATGGATAGAACCTAAAGGGAAGATAACAAAACTCGTGTAGAATTTAGATTGATATCTCCATAAATAGTATTTTCCTTGGAGTTGCCTCAATACATTCCTTGCCTTCAAGTTGTGAATCTAAACCTTTTGTCTCATGTAATGATTGGCTAATGTATGTGTATTGAGACAATATCTATCTCAGAATTTACATGACTGAAACACACATAAATGAGATCAAATAATGCAGAAGAAAGAAATCTTAAGCTATTGAAAGTGATACGGCTCCACTCCCATCCCCTGGCTGTCATCTTGGCAGTTCTCTCAGAAATAATCTCATGGAGATAGACTTCAAAACTCTCTACAAATTCTACTATGCCCCCATTGGGCTATATACAATAGATGTGTAAATTCCCCCCTGCAATTCCTTTCCAGGAACGGGGTTTAAATAAACTTTAGCCTACATTTGTCATGGGTCTCGGTGTGATTTCTTTGTTATTGTGTTGGTGGCCCAACTTCTGACTGGATGTTATAAATAGTATGGGAAGTTCTACATTTAAAGTTTACTGGTTATTTTCCCCACGCTACTAAAATCAGTCAACATATTTGCAGCTGCTAATCCATCCTTCCAGACCCTCAAACCTTCTGGATGACAATTTTTTGTTCCTTTTCCTGGGTTCTCTGGGAACAGAGGTTTATTGGTTTTCAGCTTGGCCCTATCTGTTCCCAGAGTCCCAACATTCTGTGCACAAAGGAGTGGGGTTAATAATGAAGCAGTTTTGCAACTAGACTCAGGCAATGACCAAAGAAAATAGAAACTGACCTTTGTTGTTTCAATGTCTGCCCAATGGCAGAGGAGGTGTGAGATCCATGGGGTGAGAGTCAGGCTAGGAAATGTAGCCAGCGACTGTGCTAGGATGGGAGGAATTACAGATCTGGTGGATGGAGGTTTCCTGTTAGAGAACAAAAGGGGAGAACCTGTGATGTGCTCTGTCCAAGGAAGGTTATGAGAAAGAGGGAACAGGGATCCTGGTGCCTCTCCCCAAGGAAACCTCAGACAAAGCATCTCCTCTTGGAGAGGAGCAGCAACCTTCACACTAGCAGTTACAGCCAACTTTAGCTTCATAAATTCATAGTTTCAACGGCTCTAAGGCCAGCCCTGATCATCTAGTCTGACCCCCTGCATAACTCAGGCCCTAGAACGTCCCCAGAAGAATTCCTGTTTCACCATGGTCCCATGTGTCTTCACCTTCAGCTGGGGTAGAGTTCAGGGGTAGAGTGTTTGACTGCAGATCGAGTGGTCCTTGGTTCACATCCTAGTTCCCCCTTTGAAGTCTTTGTTAATAAGCAGCAGGTTTCACACAAACAAAAGGAAGTATTTTTTCAAACGACGCACAGTTAACCAGTGGAACTCTTTGCTGGAGGACGTTGTGAAGGCCAAGACTATAACAGCTTTCAAAAATGACCTCGATAAATTTATGCAGGAGAGGTCTATTAATGGCTATTAGCCTGGATGGATAGGGATGGTGTCCCTAACCTCTGTTTGCGAGGAGCCGGAAATGAGCAACAGGAATGGATCACTTGACGATTCCCTGTTCATTCATAGAATCATAGAATATCAGGGTTGGAAGGGACCTCAGGAGGTCATCTAGTCCAACCCCCTGCTCAAAGCAGGACCAATTCCCAACTAAATCATTCATTCCCTCTGGGGCACTGGCTACTGTCGGAAGACAGGATACTGGACTAGATGGACCTTTGGTTTGACCCAGTCTGGGCGGTCTTGTGTTGCTTATGTTCTTGGTTGTATGAACCAGTGCTGGCTATTAGAGGCGCAGATGGATTCAAAAGACCAGTCTCTTGGATCTGTGAATCCTGGGCAAACTAATTCCCTTCCTTTAGAGAATGACAGAAAAACCCATTTCCTCCTTCTTTCTACTCCAGGCTTCGTTCCTTTTTCCAAAGACTCGCCTCTAGGTTGCAGAGAGAGATCTACGTGCACAAAGTGTTCGTCCAACCTGCAGCAATTGAGGCATGCTCTGTCCTCAGCCAGCAAGAACAGGCCTTGCCAGAGAAGCCCCAGAGAAGCAAATTCTCATGGACCATCCTATCAGGCATGAAAAGACTCTGTGTCTGTAGCCAATCTGACACCTCGATGGCAGATAGCGATGAGGAGAGAACAGTTTCCTCACCAAGAAGGTGGACGCACTTGTCCCTGAAGAAGAAAGCAGCTGAGACCCAGGTGGAGTCAGAGGAGGTGAAGCTGCAGGAGAGTACAGAAAAAGTCAAACTGGGAATTTGGCTTTGCACTTTTCTCTCTGTCTCTCCCAAGCTCTGATCCTGTTGCCCATCCCCACAGACCTGAGTGCCTCCCCCGTGAATTAGATTGGCCTAGGGAGATCTCTGGCAGAATTCATTTCTACGTCCCCTGGGTAGGAGGCTCTTGGCATCATTTACTCCCCCTGATTAATGAAGCTCCACCGCCCTCCTGGGAGGTAGGAATTCTACTCATTGGACACCTGGGGAAACTGAAGCCCAGAGAGCTCCGTGACTTGCCCCAGCCTGCACGGTGGGGCAGGGTTACCATCGAACCCAGGAGAACACCCTGGCCAGGGCTCCTAGAACCAACGCTGCCTATTGGGGAGTCTGACTGTGTTGCCCTTCAGTTGTTGCTGCTGGGAATTCTCAGCCAGGCTGTGACGAGGCGATTCTGGCGGGACCCAACGGAGAGTGCCAGTTCAGGACAAATCGCTTCAAGCAGGGCACTTACAGCCCAGGGCTGGGGTCTTCCCACCTCTAAGGCAAACCAAACCAGCCAGACAGAGAGGACTTTGGTTTTTCTCCACTGGCTAACCACAAGTCACACCAGCAATTCCCTTAGACACTCCAGTTTCCCAGTATCACTACCAGTGCCACTCGTTATGGGGATGAATGGTTATGAAAACCAATACCCCTGTCATAACTATAAAGGGAAGGGTAACAGCTGTCCTGTGTACAGTACTATAAAATCCCTCCTGGCCAGAGACTCCAAAATCCTTTTCCCTGTAAAGGGTTAAGAAGCTCAGGTAACCTGGCTGGCATCTGACCTAAAGGACCAATAAGGGGACAAGATACTTTCAAATCTTGGGGGGGGGGGAAGGTTGTTGTTTGTGTTCTTTGTTTGGGAGTGTGTTCGTTCTCGGGACTGAGAGGGACCAGACATCAATCCAGGTTCTCCACATCTTTCTAAACAAGTCTCTCCTATTTCAAACTTGTAAGTAAATAGCCAGGCAAGGCGTGTTAGTTTTCCTTTGTTTTCTCAACTTGTAAATGTACCTTTTACTAGAGTGGTTATCTTTGTTTGCTGTACTTTGAACCTAAAACTAGAGGGGAGTCCTCTGAGCTCTTTAAGTTTGATTACCCTGTAAGGTTAATTTCCATACTGATTTTACAGAGATGATTTTTACCTTTTTCTTTAATTAAAAACCTTCTTTTTAAGAACCTGATTGATTTTTCCTTGTTTTAAGATCCAAGGGGTTTGGATCTTGATTCACCAGGAGTTGGTGGGAGGAAGGAGGGGAATGGTTAATTTCTCCTTCTTTTAGATCCAAGGGGATTGGATCTGTGTTCACCAGGAGTTGGTGGGAGGAAGGAGGGGGGATGGTTAATTTCTCCTTGTTTTAAAATCCAAGGGGTTTGGATCTGTATTCACCAGGGAATTGGTGAAGGTTTTTCAAGGCTTCTCAGAAAGGGAAAAATTGAAATGGTGGCAGCGGAACTAGAGCTAAGCTGGTAGTTAAGCTTAGAAGTTTTCATGCAGGCCCCTACATTTGTACCCTAAAGTTCAAAGTGGGGATCCAGCCTTGACATGGTGGTAGAGTGGTGGGATCATTTTAAACCCAAAAGCCAGTGAGATTTTTTTTTTCCTTCTAGCTGCTTGGAAAGTCGAGCTGGAGGTAGATAGATGCATATCTTATCTCTCCTTGCCTGAAGGCAGAGGTGTTAAGTTTTTTTAACAGGTCCTTTGTTAAGAGAAGTGTTCAAATGGGCAAACAAAGGGAAAGGGAATTTAGAAGCTGAATTGTTTTTTTTTCTTTTTACATCCTCGGGAGTAGCTAGTTAGAAAGTCTCTGTTAACTCAGCAGCAGCCAGAGCTGAGAGCTTCCCAGTTTCAGTCAACTGCAGAGGGGGTGACCCAGCACAAAAAAACAGGAAAATGACTACAAAAGAAGAAAAAGCCAAAGAGGAGGCCCACAAGAGAGCTATGGAGCTGAAAGAAAAAGAGATAGAGCTGAGAGACAGAGAAGAGAAAGCCAAAGAGGAGGCCCACAAGAGAGAGATGGAGATGAAAGAAAAAGAGATGGAGGAGAGAGAAAAAGAAAGGAAACATGATCTGGAACTAGCCAAGGCTAAGCAAGCTTTCACCCCCATCCCTGTTCCTAAGCCGTCCACCAGGGCCCCGTCTGGGTTACCAGAGACCCAGACAAAGGTGGTGGAACAGGATCCCCTGCCAACGACTGCAACAGCCGTAGTGGATCCAATCCCAGAGACCCAGCCAAAGCCAGTCCCAGAACCGGAACTGGCAACGCAACCAGCACCAGGACCATTGCCAGCACTGAGTCCAGCGCTTGCAAACCCATCTACAACTCCAACGCCAGAGGGCACCAGCGAGCCTGACCTGGCGGAAGCAGCAGATAACCCTACCCAAGAGGCTCAGCCAGAGCCTGAGATACCACATAGTGCACCAGCGGACCACAGTCAATGGAAACAGCCCCAGCACCTGCATCACTTCCAGAGGGACCAAGCCCCAGTCCACAGTCCAAGGAGGAACTGATGTCTCCAGCATCAAGGGAACAGTTCCAGGCCGAGCAGGAAGCAGATGACAGCCTTCAGAAAGCTTGGGTGGCGGCACGGAGCACCCCAACGCCTCTCAGCTCTTCGAACCAATCCCGGTTTGTTGTAGAACAAGGACTTTTATACAAGGAGACTCTTTCTGGTGGGCACCAGGAAGATTGGCATCCTCAAAGACAGTTGGTAGTTCCCACTAAGTATCGGGTAAAGCTCTTGAGCTTAGCCCATGATCATCCCAGTGGTCATTCTGGGGTGAACAGAACCAAAGACCGGTTGGGGAAGTCCTTCCACTGGGAGGGAATGGGCAAGGACGTTGCTAAATATGTCCGGTCTTGTGAGGTGTGCCAACGAGTGGGAAAGCCCCAAGACCAGGTTAAAGCCCCTCTCCAGCCACTACGCATAATTGAGGTCCCATTTCAGCGCGTAGCTGTGGATATTCTGGGTCCTTTCCCAAAGAAGACACCCAGAGGAAAGCAGTACGTACTGACTTTCATGGATTTTGCTACCCGATGGCCGGAAGCAGTACCCTTAAGCAACACCAGGGCTAAAAGTGTGTGCCAGGCATTAACAGACATTTTTGCCAGGGTAGGTTGGCCCTCCGACATCCTTACAGATTCGGGAACTAATTTCCTGGCAGGGACCATGGAAAACCTGTGGGAAGCTCATGGGGTGAATCACTTGGTTGCCACCCCTTACCACCATGAAACCAATGGCCTGGTGGAGAGGTTTAATGGAACTTTGGGGGCCATGATACGTAAATTCGTAAATGAACACTCCAATGATTGGGACCTAGTGTTGCAGCAGTTGCTTTTTGCCTACAGGGCTGTACCACATCCCAGTTTAGGGTTTTCACCATTTGAACTTGTGTATGGCCGCGAGGTTAAGGGGCCATTACAGTTGGTAAAGCAGCAATGGGAGGGGTTTACGCCTTCTCCAGGAACTAACATTCTAGACTTTGTAAGCAACCTACAAAGCACCCTCCGACACTCTTTAGCCCTTGCTAAAGAAAACCTAAAGAATGCTCAGGAAGAGCAAAAGGCCTGGTATGATAAACATTCCAGAGAACGGTCCTTCAAAGTAGGAGACCAAGTCATGGTCTTAAAGGCGCTCCAGGCCCATAAAATGGAAGCATCGTGGGAAGGACCATTCACGGTCCAGGAGCGCCTAGAAGCTGTTAACAATCTCATAGCCTCCCCCACCTCCAACATAAAGCCTAAGGTATACCATGTTAATTCCCTTAAGCCCTTTTATTCCAGAGAATTAAACGTTTGCCAGTTTACAGCCCAGGAAACAGATGACGTGGAATGGCCTGAAGGTGTCTACTACGAAGAAAAAAAGGATGGTGGCGTAGAAGAGGTGAACCTCTCCACGACCCTTGGACGTCTGCAGCGACAGCAGATCAAGGAGCTGTGCACAAGCTTTGCACCAATTTTCTCAGCCACTCCAGGCTGGACAGAACGGGCATACCACTCCATTGACACAGGTAATGCTCACCCTATTAGAACCCCACCCTACCGGGAGTCACCTCATGCCAAAACTGCTATACGAAGGAGATCCAGGACATGCTACAGATGGGTATAAGTCGCCCCACTAAGAGTGCATGGGCATCTCCAGTGGTTCTAGTTCCCAAACCAGATGGGGAAATACGCTTTTGCGTGGACTACCGTAAGCTAAATGCTGTAACTCGTCCTGACAACTATCCAATGCCACGCACAGATGAGCTATTGAAGAAATTGGGACATGCCCAATTCATCTCTACTTTAAACTTAACCAAGGGGTACTGGCAAGTACCACTAGATGAACCCGCTAAGGAAAGGTCAGCCTTCGTCACCCAGGCAGGGGTGTATGAATTCAATGTACTCCCTTTCGGGTTGCGAAATGCACCCGCCACCTTCCAAAAACTTGTAGATGGTCTCCTAGCGGGATTGGGAGAATCTGCAGTTGCCTACCTCAGTAATGTGGCCATTTTTTCTGATTCATGGGCAGAGCACATGGAGCACCTGAAAAAAGTTTTCGAGCGCATCCAGCAGGCAGAACTAACTGTTAAGGCTAAAAAGTGTCAAATAGGCCAAAACAGAGTAACTTACCTGGGGCACCAGGTGGGTCAAGAAACTATAAATCCCCTACAGGCCAAAGTGGATGCTATCCAAAAGTGGCCGGTTCCAAAGTCTAAAAAACAGGTCCAATCCTTCTTAGGCTTGGCTGGATATTATAGGCAATTTGTACCCCACTACAGCCAAATCGCCGCCCCGCTGACAGACCTAACCAAAAAGAAACAGCCAAATGCAGTTCAGTGGACTGATGAGTGTCAAAAGGCCTTTAACCAGCTTAAGGCAACACTCATGTCTGACCCTGTACTAAGGGCCCCAAACTTTAACAAACTGTTCCTAGTAACCACAAATGCGTCCGAGCGAGGCGTGGGAGCAGTTTTAATGCAGGAAGGACCGGATCAAAAATTCCATCCTGTCGTGTTTCTCAGTAAGAAACTGTCTGAGAGGGAAAGCCATTGGTCAATCAGCAAAAAGAAATGCTATGCCATTGTGTACG
The DNA here is from genome assembly GCF_011386835.1 of Chrysemys picta bellii. NCBI lineage: Eukaryota > Metazoa > Chordata > Testudines > Emydidae > Chrysemys > Chrysemys picta. Next base: position 102,115 of record NW_027052861.1, read on the forward strand.
CGCTGGAAAAGCTACGCCCATATGTTTGGGAACGGCGTTTCCAACTACAAACAGACCATGCTGCGCTACAGTGGCTTCATACCGCCAAGGGAAATAACAAAAAACTTCTTCGGTGAAGTTTAGCTCTCCAAAATTTTAATTTTAAAATACAACACATTTCAGGAGCTTCTAACAAAGTGGCTAATGCACTCTCCCGGAAAAGTTTCCCAGAGTTAACTGATTAACAATTGTTCTTAAAATAAAACATATTGTTAGTTTTTATATAATCAGTAGTATGTCTAAAGGTACATGTGTCTTATTAACTCTGTTTTCTCCTAAAACTCCAGAAAAAAATCACAGCCAGTGTGAAACCAAACGTCCAACACTATCTGTGATTTGGGGGGCGTGTCATAACTATAAAGGGAAGGGTAACAGCTGTCCTGTGTACAGTACTATAAAATCCCTCCTGGCCAAAGACTCCAAAATCCTTTTCCCTGTAAAGGGTTAAGAAGCTCAGGTAACCTGGCTGGCATCTGACCTAAAGGACCAATAAGGGGACAAGATACTTTCAAATCTTGGGGGGGGGGGGGGGGGGGGAAGGTTGTTGTTTGTGTTCTTTGTTTGGGAGTGTGTTCGTTCTCGGGACTGAGAGGGACCAGACATCAATCCAGGTTCTCCACATCTTTCTAAACAAGTCTCTCCTATTTCAAACTTGTAAGTAAATAGCCAGGCAAGGCGTGTTAGTTTTCCTTTGTTTTCTCAACTTGTAAATGTACCTTTTACTAAAGTGTTTATCTTTGTTTGCTGTACTTTGAACCTAAGACTAGAGGGGAATCCTCTAAGCTCTTTAAGTTTAATTACCCTGTAAGGTTAATTTCCATACTAATTTTACAAAGATAATTTTTACCTTTTTCTTTAATTAAAAACCTTCTTTTTAAGAACCTGATTGATTTTTCCTTGTTTTAAGATCCAAGGGGTTTGGATCTTAATTCACCAGGAGTTGGTGGGAGGAAGGAGGGGAATGGTTAATTTCTCCTTGTTTTAGATCCAAGGGGATTGGATCTGTGTTCACCAGGAGTTGGTGGGAGGAAGGAGGGGAATGGTTAATTTCTCCTTGTTTTAAATCCAAGGGGATTGGATCTGTGTTCACCAGGAGTTGGTGGGAGGAAGGAGGGGGGATGGTTTATTTCTCCTTGTTTTAAAATCCAAGGGGTTTGGATCTGTATTCACCAGGGAATTGGTGAAGGTTTTTCAAGGCTTCTCAGAAAGGGAAAAATTAAAATGGTGGCAGCGGAACCAGAGCTAAGCTGGTAGTTAAGCTTAAAAGTTTTCATGCAGGCCCCTACATTTGTACCCTAAAGTTCAAAGTGGGGATCCAGCCTTCACAACCCCAATAAAAGAAAAAAGTTCTCCCAATCCCAAAGGACCAAGCCCCAGACCCAGCTCAACGTCCAAATCAGAGCTTACCCACAAATCACGCTGTTGCCAATCCTTTAGAATCTAAAATCTAAAGGTTTATTCATAAAAGGAAAAAGATATAGATGAGAGCTAGAATTGGTTAAATGGAATCAATTACACACACAGTAATGGGAAAGTTCTTGGTTCAGGCTTGTAGCAATGATGGAATAAACTGCAGGTTCAAATCAAGTCTCTGGAACATCCCCAGCTGGGATGGGTCATCAGTCCTTTGTGTAGAGCTTCCATTTGTAGCAAAGTCCCTCCACGGGTAAGAAGCAGGATTGAAGACAAGATGGAGATGAGGCATCTGCCTTTTATAGTCTCTTCCAGGTGCAAGGACACCTCTTTGTCCTTACTGTGGAAAATTACAGCAAAATGGAGTTTGGAGTCACATGGGCAAGTCCCTGCATACTTTGCTGAGTCACAAGGTGTATCTGCCTTCTCTCAATGGGTCAGTTGTATAGCTGATGGTCCTTAATGGGCCATCAAGCAGGCTAGGCAGAGCTGACACCAACTTGTCTGGGGTGTCTCCCAGAAGCATAGCATAAGTTTGAAATACAGACAATATAAAGCCAATATTCATAACTTCAACTACAAAAATGAAACACACATATAGACAGCATAATCATAACCAACAAACCATAACCTCTCCATAGACCCCTTACACGACAACCTTTATACAATATTTGCTGCAGATATAGAACAGTGGTTGCAACAGTGATCTATACAGTTACAGATTATGTCAAGAACGTCACACCCCAAATGCAAAGTTGATGCAGGAAGGGATGACAAACATCCCTAACTGCATCCCAAGAGCTCCCCATCCTGGGTTCTGTCTCACTACAGCTAGTCTTGGGTTAGAAGCCGTACCAGTGTATAACAGAAATGGTTTATCAAAGTCATGTTCAATAACATGATTGAATCTCTTTACAAACTCAAGGTAAAACTTGGTTAGAACAATAGTGGATTGAATCTGCTCTTGCAGCATGGTTCCTGTATGTCTCATGTGATCTTGCCAAGAGCTAAAGAACATAGCTACTTTATTCATAAAAGCTCTGGCAAATGTTTGGAACCCAATTAACATCAAGCCAATGTAGATATTAATGTTGTTCGTAGCATAGGAATCTTGGCATTTAGCCGTGAAAGCAATATGGTAGTGTGCCTTAGTTTCCCTTTTCATACAGCACATCAGATCTGGAATGTCTTTTCCCCTGTGAAAAGTTCCAATGCTGTTTACAGGCATTAACTGTGAAACATTAGGATAACAAGGTCTTTGAACATAAAGTATGTTCTTATGTATTACTCTTAACGTGTTCAAGGGATTTTCCAAAAGATTAGGCACATTGTACATTTTTCAGTTCTTGCTAATAGCAAGACATTAGTTACAAAAATTACCATTAGCAATAACAACAAATCCATTGCAAGTGTCCATTTACAATCATTTTTGTCATGCCACACCTTTGGCCCAAAACCATTGGGTTTTTGGCATTTTAGGGTTAACCTGTGGCTTTCCTTTGCAAAATCAAGTACTCTTTTTCCTCCTTGTCCTGAAGGATCAAACCCTGATTTTTCTTGCATAACAGAATTCAACTGGCTGATTGGGTGGGCTCTCTGTGCTAATAGCTATTAGCAAGTCTTTTTTCTCCCTGCCAGCCAGGTAATTTGCATCAACAGACACTAGCTTTTAGATTCTCAGCTGCTACCAATTTCAAGGCTGGACACTCATTCTTCCCTTTAACAGGATTGGGTGTTCTTCCCCCTCTCCCCCCCCCCCCCCCCGCCCACACACACACCTTTTGCCTAGAAGGTTGAAAACGGAAACTTCCTGCTTACAGGAATTCCTTTGCTGGCTAGGTGTGTTCACAAGTGCGGACCCTGACGCACAGACTGCTCACTCAGGGCTTGGCTACACTTGCGAGTTACAGCGCAATAAAGGAGCCTGGGTGCACTAGCTCACTCCCCGTCCACACTGGCATGGCACGTAGAGCGCTCTGACTCTGTGGCTACAGCGCGCCTGGTTCTCCACCTCGGTGAGAGGAATAACGTTTGCTGCGCCTTGGCTACAACGCCCGGGCATCAGTGTGAACGAGGTGTTGCGTTACTGCGCTCTGATCGGCCTCCGGAGCGTCCCATAATCCCCTTAAGTCAAGTGGCCACTCTTGTCACTGTTTTGAATTCCTGTAGGAATGCGGAAATGCCCTTTCAAAGCCCCATTTCTGACAGCCGGCATGCAAGCCGTTACTGTGCAATGCTGTGTGAGAGAGAGACGCAGGGGAGAGGGGGGGTCTGCTGCTGTCTGAACTTACAAGACAGCATGCTGACGTGCTCAGCCCCCCAAAACCCCATTCTCTCTCCCCCCACATACACACAACACACTCCCTGTCACACTCCACCCCACCCCTCCCATTTGAAAAGCACGTTGCAGTCACTTGAATGCTGGGATAGCTGCCCATAATGCACCACTCCCAATGCTGCTGCAAGTGCCGCAAATGTGGCCACGCCAGTGCGCTGTCAGTGTGCTCTGCCATACTACCCCCCGCCCATTCCCCCCTCCCCCTTATGCCTGGCAACTCCCATGCCCAGTGCCCCTCTGGCCCACAGAGCCCTATAACCAGCACCCCCCACTGCCTAGTGCCCCTCTCACAGCCCCCCCACAACTGCCCAGCACTCCATATTCCTGAGGGAATTCAGCACCAAAACATTAAAAATTCTGTGCACTATTTTAAAATTCTGCAAATGTTATTTGTCAATAAATAAACGTGGAAGCTGCAGCCTGGCAGGGGGAGCCCAGGCCACTGGCTGCATGGAGGTGGGAGATCACCCTGCAGCCTCCCACCTCCCTTCCCAGGACAGGGACTCGACAGTGAGGCTGCACCCGACCCTGACACATTGTAAGGGATGGGCCTGCCCCAGAAACACCTTTGGGCACTGCCCCTCTGCGCCAGGTGCACCAGGTGTGGGAGGCAGGCTCAGCCCGTCAGGATCCAAGTGTGGAGGTGTTGACGTCACTAGGCATCACCCTAGGTAACTCGGGAGGGTGAAAGGCCACAAAGTGTCAATGAAGCCTTCCCGCACTAGGCCTAAGTGAACCAAACTCTATCCTTCCATGTTTAAACTCTAATCAACCTCAAAAGCCAGGTGCAATTGGAATATGTAAGCAACCAGTTATCTGTGTGCAACCCCCTGCTCAAGCAGTAATAATGAGGCCTGCATGTTTCTGGCTGAAGGGAAAAAGGACAAGATAACGGTTTAAAGAAGTTACTAACAAGCTAGGCTTATAGCTGCCAAGAATGACTTAACTATTACCAGGGACGGGAGGGGTAGAGGGAGGAATGGGGGGGAGAAAGGGCGGGCTAGAGGGGAAAGGGGGGGGTGAGGCTTAACTGCAAAATGTATAAAAGAAGAAAAACTGTTCCTGTTAATGTGCTTGATTTGAGACTTGCCAGTCTCCTTGCACCGCTTTGGGATCCCAAATAAACTTTGTTTGCTTCTCCCCCTGGTGTGTTTATTGGCGCGAAGCACACCGGGCAACGAACCCACTGTTGCTGTCCTCGGGCACTCTGTGCTGGCAACAGTTTTGGCGCCCAACGTGGGGCTCGAGGCTAAAATTTAGCCTTGCCCGGACCCCTCTCGGAGGTCAACAGATTGCGGCAACGACCGACGCCCAGCGCGCACCGGTGACTTTACCGGAGGCCTCGGCGGAGACGTGGTTTGGTCGACCCCGGAGGGCACAACGGTGCAACGCGCTTGAGTAGTGGAGAAGCAGCTGCGGGCGACGGTGGGGAACCGGTCCCATGGATAGGGCGACGGTGCAGAACCGGACCCTTGGATAAGGTAGGAACAGTCCAGTGGGGACTTTATCTGTCTTGACCTGGGGACGCCCAGTGTCTACCTGTTATGACCTGGGGACACCCAGTGTCTCCCTATGGGGCAGGGACAGAGTATGGCAGGCAGGGTAAGGTGTACACCCTTGGAATGCATTCTGGTGAACTGGAAAGTGTTTGGATCGGATCCGTTGGTTAAAAGTAAACTGAAAAGGTTCTGTACAGTAGACTGGCCTCAATATCAGCTAGAGGACCAGGTAAGGTGGCCACCGGAAGGATCACTTAATTATAATACGATCCTTCAATTATTTCTGTTTTGTCAGCAAACGGGTAAATGGAATGAACATATGTATGTACAGTTGTTTATGTTGCTAAGAGATAGGTTAGATATTTTGCAAAAGTGTAATTTGACTCCGACAGGTTCGGTAGTAGCTACTGTTAGTCCCCAGAAACCCCCCCCCCCCCAGCTGTAATGGCAGGTCCGGTGTCCCCTTCGGCTATCACACCCCCACCATATAAAGACAAGGTGTCTCAGGTCCCAGAGATTGCCCCCTCGGTGGAATTTTATCCGTTGATCACTGAGACCGTGGTGTCCAGACATGGCTCAGATAGGAATCAGGCCACTACTATGCAGGTTTACACCCATGTGCCTTTTAACCCGGTGGACCTAGCAGCCTTTAAGGCACAGGCAGGGGAATTCTCTACGAACCCAAGCAAGTTTATCTCGGTCTTTGAAGGGTGCCTGGCTAGCTGTAAGCCTGACTGGGATGATTGTAATGTCCTTATGCGGACCCTGCTGTCTGAGGTGGAGCGTAATCAGGTTGTGTCTAAAGAAAAGGAAAAGAGGCAAGCGAAAATGATGGTCGCAGCAGTACAGGCTGGTGGCAGGGGAAAATTCCAGGAAGGTGGAAGGGGCCAGGGAATGAGAGGACGTGGGCGCCCTGGCTCACAGGAAAGGTGTCTGGGTCGCAACCAGTGTGCCAGATGCCGGAAGGAGGGACATTGGAAAAATGAGTGCCCCGAAAGGGAAGGTACCCCTATGATGGCAGCGGAGGATCAAGAATAGGAGTGTCAGGGGAGACGGACTATCCTGCCCCTGGAACCCCGAGTAAACATGAGGGTGGGAGATTCGGACATAGACTTTTTAATAGACTCTGGAGCTGCACGAACAGCCGTAAACCAACCTCTGCAGCTGCCTGTGTCAGAGTCCCTCACTGTGGTGGGTGCCACAGGGAAAGGAACCAAGTGCCCAGTATATGCCACAGCGGAATGTGCTTTGGGAAACAGAACTCTATCTCACAAACTGGTTTTCCTCCCCGATTGTCCAACACCTCTACTGGGACGGGACCTGCTTTGTTGCTTAGGAGCCACCCTGCATTTCACCCAAGATGAAATAAACCTCACCTTACCCCCAGAGAATACCTGGATAATGACCCTTGCAATTGAGCCCTCAGACATGCAAGCCCCAGAGTGGAGCAAGTGGGAAGACAAAAGGAGGGTTAAAAAGCAGCTTTGCTGGACAGTGTTGGCCCAGGGATTTAAAAATTCCCCCACCCTTTTCGGCCAGGCCCTGGCCAGAGACTTGGAGGAGCGGGACAATGAGGACAGGGTCCTCCTCCTGCAATATGTGGATGACTTGTTAATTGCCGCTGTGGGTCTCATCCCTTGCCTTAAAGCCACTGTGAGCCTCGTGAACTTTGTTGGACTCCTCAAAAGTGGGTGTGCTCGTCCTGGTTTGTTGCTCCAAAGCTCTGTATAGAAGTTATTTTACTGGAAGGGTGCATAATGACAATGTGTATGTGTTCATTGTTGGGAAAAGGTGTATGAGTGAAGAGTGGAAGTTTCCTTTGTAAGTTAAAAGAAGCCAAGAAGGAGAGAAGGAAAAAGAACAGAACGAGTTAACTGAGGGAAAAAATATAGCTAGCAAGCTCAGTCCAAAGATAAGATGCTGGCACCATCCAAGGACACTGCCCAGAGCTAAGACTTGGCCGACAGCCAAGAAAAGGGGGGGCCTGAATGTGCCCAAGCAACTATGAGATCTGCAAAACACTGTCAGGCATTAATGAAATGTGTTAGGTTTCTTTTCTCACAGATAAAAGAAGTGCTACCCAAAGACCCTAGCAGCCCTGCCATTCATTGAAACAAGGAGACTGAGTCTACATAAGGTCCATCAACGAAAAACTGCTTTGGCTCCACACTGGAAAGGCCCTTTCCAAGTCCTGTTAACCACCAACACTGCTGTGAAGTACCAAGGACTGCCCACCTGAACCCAGGCTTCTCACTGTAAAAAGACCCCTCCACCTCGGGAGGACTCTCCAACTGATGATAAGCCTATTTAAAGACAGGGTGATGTGCTAGTAACCTCTCCTCTGTATGATGCTGAACCACACTGTTTCAGGAAAAGAGAAGAAGGAACACTTGCTTCATTGAAACCACAAAGTCCAGGAATTCCTGACTACAAAAGACATTAAGAACTGACCCTGGTGAAGAAACAAAGAATTATACGTTGGCAGGGAGGCTCTTAGACCCCTGGCCTCCCAGGTACAGGCTGAATGTCTAGTCTGCCAAAAGAACAACCCTCGAGCTGGAGTGTCAGTGCCATCAGCCACTCTGGAACCTACCCCAGGCCCGGGGCTGGTTTGGCAAATAGACTTTACTGAGTTCCCCTGGACCCAAGGATTCAAATACCTTTTCGTCTTGGTGGATCGATTCAGCGGATGGCCTGATGCCTTACCCCTTGTTTTGCTCCACATGCGTGCTCTCCCAAAGGGCAGGTTAGGGCTCAGTCCCTTCGAGATTATGTTTGGAAGGGCATGGCCTATGAACGGTACACCGGTTCTGGCAGGGGAGTGGGAAATGGGGTGTGGCTTTTTATCTCAGTACATGTGCTGTCTGTCTGCTGTTCTCTGTTCTCTCCACAGGTATACCAGAGATTTGCAGCCTCTCCCTCTGGATGCCCCTGTCCATTCCTTGCAGCCAGGCGATTCCGTTCTCATTTGGACCTGGAAGGACAAGCCTCTCCAAGAGAAGTGGAAGGGACCCCACACCGTCCTGCTGGTCTCCCACACAACAGCAAAGGTCAAGGGACACAAGAACTGGATTCAATCACTCCTGTCTGAAGGCAGTGCCCGCTCCTGAACGGTGGACCGTCCAGCCTACGGAAAAAGACTACCAGCGACGACCTGAGACTTAAACTGTTATTCAAAAGACAATAAGGCCTGCTGGGAATGCCCTGTGGTCTCTTTGGACAGTCGCAGCGCACTCCCCGTGAAAACTCTAAGCGTTGGTTGTGTTTACTCTCTCAGGGCCGGCCTAACCTGGTGGCTTGGTCCTTTTGTTTTTAATCTGCCTACTATTGATAAATGATATTTTGTGGGTATTTGGGGAATTGTAATTGTTAGGCCCTAGGGTCACCTGCCCAGCATGAGTTCAGGTCCAGGGTCTGCCACAGTGGTACTCTTTGCCATAGGGACACTCCTTTCGTTACCTCCCATTTCCCTCCAGGCACATGTGGGTTGGAAAGGGATCCCTACTAACTTGGAAACAAACACATATAAGTCCTTGAAGGTTTGCTTTGCCCAAGAGTTTAACCTCTCTAACTGCTAGGTATGCTCCCAAGTCCCGCACCACGCAGCAGGGTTACCCTGGAGGGTGGTCCCCCAAAATTGGTCAGATATCTGTTGGGGATGGTTCAGTAGGGGAAGAAATACCTCGGGTACCCCCTTGTGACAAAACTGTACCATTAAATCCCAGTATGCATTAAGGGACAACCCCTGGCTGCCCCAGGCAGCGTAAATCTTTGTATGCCACCTCAGAGCCCATTAAGGAAGGAGACAGGTTGGGTATAATCCTCCTCCCATCCCATGGGGTGGGACGACTAACCCAATTTTATCGCAGGCTCTCTGTGTTTCTCACCACATTCGCCAATGAAACCTTGGCCATAGAGAAGAGCCTTAACTCAGAGCTATACCAGCTCCGGTTGCTGTCCCTGAAAAACAGACAGGCCTTAAATTATGTTTTAGCCTCCCAGGGTGGGGTGTGTGCCTTTATTGGGAATGAATGTTGTACTTAGGTCCCGGAAAACTCACAGGACATTAACAAGCACGTCCTGTCGGCCAAACAGGCTTTCAAGCAGTGGAAGGCCCAGGAAAGGAAACCCACAGTTTTCGATTCCCTTTGAAGTTGGTTGCCCAACCTAGGAGGACTGGGCGGTGGCCTTGTGCGTCTCCTCCTCACCGGTGTGGTACTGTGCCTGGTCACCCTCCTCCTGATTGCTTGTTTTAAGATGCTCCTCCGTAAGCTTTGTGCCCCCCCGTTCCTCAAAAATCCCGGCATACCCTCTCATTGAAAACCCCAGCTTCATAGCACTTAATCATATCTTGTCCACAGAATATGAGAAAACTCAGCCAAAAGCTTGTTGAGTATTCTCAAAGGAGGGAGTTGTTGACGTCACTAGGCATCACCCTAGGTAACTCGGGAGGGTGAAAGGCCACAAAGTGTCAATGAAGCCTTCCCGCACTAGGCCTAAGTGAACCAAACTCTATCCTTCCATGTTTAAACTCTAATCAACCTCAAAAGCCAGGTGCAATTGGAATATGTAAGCAACCAGTTATCTGTGTGCAACCCCCTGCTCAAGCAGTAATAATGAGGCCTGCATGTTTCTGGCTGAAGGGAAAAAGGACAAGATAACGGTTTAAAGAAGTTACTAACAAGCTAGGCTTATAGCTGCCAAGAATGACTTAACTATTACCAGGGACGGGAGGGGTAGAGGGAGGAATGGGGGGGAGAAAGGGCGGGCTAGAGGGGAAAGGGGGGGGTGAGGCTTAACTGCAAAATGTATAAAAGAAGAAAAACTGTTCCTGTTAATGTGCTTGATTTGAGACTTGCCAGTCTCCTTGCACCGCTTTGGGATCCCAAATAAACTTTGTTTGCTTCTCCCCCTGGTGTGTTTATTGGCGCGAAGCACACCGGGCAACGAACCCACTGTTGCTGTCCTCGGGCACTCTGTGCTGGCAACAGAGGGGCTCAGTGTGGGGGGATCCAGGTGGGGCTAACAGGGTTCTGGGTGGAGCAGTCGGGGTGCAGGTGGCTCAGTGGGGGATCTGGATACACAGGGGCTCGTTGGGGGTTGATGGGGCAGTGGGACTCTGTAGAGGGGTCCAGGTGAAGGTGCTTGGGGCTCAGCAGGGGGTGTCTAGGTGTGGGGAGCTCAGTGGGAGGGCGGGTGCAGGGGAGGTGGGGCTCATTGGGGTGGGGGTCCAAGTGAAGCTAGCTGGGGCTCTGTGGGTGGGTGGTACAGATGCAGGGCAGGTGGGGCTAGTCAGGGGGAGGGTTCGATGGGGCTGCTTAATGGGCGAGCCTCAGCTGCTGCCAAGGGGATGCTGCATGCTGGGCTCCCGGTTCTCCCCTGTCCCCGCATCCCTCATCCCCTTCTCTTCCCCATCCCATACCCCTTCCCCACTGCCCATCTCCTCCCCATCCCACCCCCTTCCTTCCCTACTGCTTATTTCCCCCAGTCTCCCCACCCCGCCCCAGCACATGCACTCCCTGCTGTACAGAGAACAGGATGGCCCCTCCCAGCACACAGACAGGGAACACCACCGGCACTAGGACCCAAAAGGCTGCGTCCAGCTGCAAAGTCAGCAGAACTGAACAGCCCCCTCTTTCCGCCGGGCAGTTCTGTGGGGACTCCCCAGACACAGCTCCTACAGCCAATCCATCAGCACTGAACAAATACTGCAAGACTAATATCTCACAGGCCCGATTGCAGCAGAGAGCCTTTAAGCCTCACTGCGGGGAGCTTCCCCCCAGGGCCAGCTTTAGCAAGAGCGGGGCCCAATTCCTGGGGGCATGGCTTGCCGCAAGCCCCACCCCCAGGAATCGGGCCCCGCTCCGGCCGGAGCTCCAGCCGGGGTCGTGGGGCTTGGGTCTGGCCCGGAGCCGTTCAACCAGGGCCGGGCTGGAGCCGAACTGGGGGGCCGGGCCCGAGCCGGGCCAGACCCGGAGCCGAGCCGCGGGGGCCGGGCCCGGAGCCGAGCCGCGGGGGCCGGGCCGGGCCCGCGGGGGCCGGGCCGGACCCGGAGCCGCTCAGCCGGGGCCGGGCTCGAGCCGGACCCGGAGCCGAGCCGTGGGGGCTGGGCCCGAGCCGCTCAGCCAGGGCCGGGCTGGAGTTGAGCAGAGCCAGGCCGGGCCGGGCCGGAGCCGAGCTGAGCTGCGGGGGCCGGGCCGGAGCCGAGCTGGGGGGTCGGACACGGGCCGGGCCCGAACCGGGCCGCGGGGCCTGGGCCGGAGCCGAGCCGAGCAGGCCGGACCGGCGCCCCAGGGTCGGAGCTGCTGGTGCCGGAGGTGCTCGGCCGGGGCTGGACTGGATACAGAGGGACCTAGACAAGTTAGAGGATTAGGCCAAAAGAAATCTGATGAGGTTCAACAAGGACAAGTGCAGAGTCCTGCACTTAGGACAGAAGAATCCCATGCAACGCTACAGACTAGGGACCGAATGGCTAGGCAGCAGTTCTGCAGAAAAGGACCTAGGGGTTACAGTGGACTAGAAGCTGGATATGAGTCAGCAGTGTGCTCTTGTTGCCAAGAAGGCTAACGGCATTTTGGGCTGTATAAGTAGGGGCATTGCCAGCAGATAGAGGGACATGATCATTCCCCTCTATTCGACATTGGTGAGGCCTCATCTGGAGTACTGTGTCCAGTTTTGGGCCCCACACTACAAGAAGGATGTGGAAAAATTGGAAAGAATCCAGTGGAGAGCAACAAAAATGAATAGGGGGCTGGAGCACATGACTTATGAGGAGAGGCTGAGGGAACTGGGATTGTTTAGTCTGCAGAAGAGAAGAATGAGGGGGGATTTGATAGCTGCTTTCAACTACCTGAAAGGGGGTTGCAAAGAGGATGGATCTAGACTGTTCTCAGTGGTAGCAGATGACAGAACAAGGAGCAATGGTCTCAAGTTGCAGTGGGGAAGGTTTAGGTTGGATATTAGGAAAAACTTTTTCATTAGGAGGGTGGTGAAGCACTGGAATGGGTTACCTAGGGAGATGGTGCAATCTCCTTCCTTAGAGGTTTTTAAGGTCAGGGTTGACAAAGCCCTGGCTGGGATGATTTAGTTGGGGATTGGTCCTGATTTAGGCAGGGAGTTGAACTAGATACCTCCTGAGGGCTCTTCCAACCCTGATAGGCAGATAGACCCAGATTAGTCCATAGGAGACGGGGGGGGGGGAGGGGAGGAGCAGAGGAAGAGGATGCAGGCAACTGAACATGACAGGTGCTCATGAAAGGAGAGAGAGAGTGTTGGAGTGTCAGTTGGCCAACACAGAGAAGAAAGAGAGAGAGAAACCTAGGAGGAAGGAACAAAACTCAGAACAAGGAGTCACCCTCATGAACCCAACTACTGCTAGGGAGCAAACACCACTGCTGGCCAGAGAGATGAACAGCCCCCGCAAATGGCAACATCAACTCCCTTGAATCCACAGCTAGTCAGGAAACCCTTTTTCTTGTTTTTTTGTTCTTTTTTTAAACAAACCCACACCCAGCTAACGGGAAGTCCCTGCCTGGAGCCAGGGGGGCTGTGACCAGAGCCCTCACCAAACCAGACACTGATCTCACAGACAGTGACAGCTGCTCCGCTCCCAGCTGGACAGGTCTTGCCTGGCATCAACAACGCTTGCGCTCTCGCTCGCTTTCCATCTCACCACCGAGACGGACTCTGTCCCCCACCCCCACCACACACTTCTTTTCCCTTGGTGCCAAACACAACACAAGAAGGAAAAACAAAAGTTATCATCACAATCTGCCGTGATGGCCAGGCTCTCCTTCTCGCATCTCCCACACCCCAGGGCTCTACCCTGAACCCCCTTCCCATGATGTTGTCAGAGCTACAATTAGAAAGCACCCCACTGCACCTGCACCCAACATAATCACTCGGCACAGGAGACTCTTGTCCCTTCCACTAGTCTTAACCCCACAGAGCCCCAGGCCCAGCTAGGATGCACCTTATTTTTCTTTAGTACTGGGGCTCTCGTCCTCTCCTTCCTATCCCTCTTGGACTCCATCTGTGAGAGAGGACTGGGAAGTGTTACAGACACAGAGACCCTCCCCCAGCTCTCTCTGCGCCCTGGGCTCACACCTGGTTGTCTCCCCAGTCCTTGGCACTGTCCAGCATGTCTCCCTCCACAGAAGTCACCTGATGTCATCTTAGACTCCATCTTCATATTGCTCTTCTCCTTCCCAGAACTCCTGCTCTGCTCCTCAGACCTGTCTGTCCTCAGCTCTGCAGGCAGAGGGGAAGGGGCATCATGGGAACACACATGCCCCATTCCAGACACCACATGGCATCCACAGGGCTACTAAACCATGTCACCTTGTGCCAAAAACCACACCCCACCCCAAAGGAGCAAAACGCCTTTGTGAGCCCAGCACACACATACACACCAAGCCCAGCCAAATTGGGAGCTTGCCCCCCCTTCCCGGGCCTCATGGATGGAGAAGTTTGGTGGGCAGTGGGGGCCCCGAGGGACTGGCTCAGCGTGTGAATGAAGGACTGGGATATATGTGGGGGCGGGACAGTGGGGTTGGGGTGTCCAGGAGGACCCAAGGTAAGGGCCTAGGGGGATTAGGAGTATAGGAGAGTAGGGTTACCAAGTGCACTGTGGGACTGGGGGATTTAGAGAGCCCAGAGAGGACGGGTGGGGCAGGTTGGAGGGCCCCACGGGGGCTGAAAAGGGGAATCCGTCAGGTTGGGGGGTAGCAGAGAGTGGAGATAAGGGACTCGCACACTGGGGATGGAGAAGGCAATGGGGTGACAGGGACGTGGGGCCCAGCACTGGAGAAATGGGCTGGAGTCGATTGGGGCGGGGTGGGAGGAGGACGCTGGGGGAGGCAGCACATCGGCAGGGCAAAGGGAAAGGCCAAGGAGAGAGGACAAGGTGGGGGAGGGGAGCACTGGGGGATGACGGGGGGCTGAGGGTGAACTAGGGGGAGTTTGGGGAATCATAGAATCATAGAATCATAGAATATCAGAGTTGGAAGGGACCTCAAGAGGTCATCTAGTCCAACCCCCTGCTCAAAGCAGGACCAATTCCCAGCTAAATCATCCCAGCCAGGGCTTTGTCAAGCCGGGCCTTAAAAACCTCCAAGGAAGGAGACTCCACCACCTCCCTAGGTAACGCATTCCAGTGTTTCACCACCCTCCTAGTGAAATAGTTTTTCCTGATATCCACCCTGGACCTCCCCCGCCGCAACTTGAGACCATTGCTCCTTGTTCTGTCATCTGCCACCACTGAGAACAGCCGAGCTCCATCCTCTTTGGAACCCCCCTTCAGGTAGTTGAAGGCTGCTATCAAATCCCCCCTCATTCTTCTCTTCTGGAGACTAAACAATCCCAGTTCTCTCAGCCTCTCCTCATAAGTCATGTGCTCCAGACCCCTAATCATTTTTGTTGCCCTCCGCTGGACTCTTTCCAATTTTTCCACATCCTTCTTGTAGTGTGGGGCCCAAAACTGGACACAGTATTCCAGATGAGGCCTCACCAATGTTGAATAAAGGGGAACGATCACGTTCCTCGATCTGCTGGCAATGCCCCTACTTATACAGCCCAAAATGCCGTTAGCCTTCTTGGCAACAAGAGCACACTGTTGACTCATATCCAGCTTCTCGTCCACTGTGACCCCTAGGTCCTTTTCAGCAGAAGTGCTACCTAGCCATTCGGTCCCTAGTCTGTAGCAGTGCATGGGATTCTTCCGTCCTAAGTGCAGGACTCTGCACTTGTCCTTGTTGAACCTCATCAGGTTTTTTTCTGCCCAATCCTCTAATTTGTCTAGGTCCCTCTGTATCCGATCCCTACCCTCTAGTGTATCTACCACGCCTCCTAGTTTAGTGTCATCTGCAAACTTGCTGAGAGTGCAGTCCACACCATCCTCCAGATCATTAATAAACATATTAAACAAAACCGGCCCCAGGACCGACCCTTGGGGCACTCCACTTGAAACCGGCTGCCAACTAGACATGGAGCCATTGATCACTACCCGTTGAGCCCGACGATCTAGCCAGCTTTCTATCCACCTTACAGTCCATTCATCCAGCCCATACTTCTTTAACTTGGTGGCAAGAATACTGTGGGAGACAGTATCAAAAGCTTTGCTAAAGTCAAGAAATAACACATCCACTGCTTTCCCCTCATCCACAGAGCCAGTTATCTCATCATAGAAGGCAATTAGGTTAGTCAGGCACGACTTCCCCTTCGTGAATCCATGCTGACTGTTCCTGATCACTTTCCTTTCCTCTAAATGTTTCATAATTGATTCCTTGAGGACCTGCTCCATAATTTTTCCAGGGACTGAGGTGAGGCTGACTGGCCAGTAGTTCCCCGGATCCTCCTTCTTCCCTTTTTTAAAGATGGGCACTACATTAGCCTTTTTCCCAGTCATCTGGGACCTCCCCCGATCGCCATGAGTTTTCAAAAATAATGGCTAATGGCTCTGCAATCTCACCCGCCAACTCCTTTAGCACCCTCGGATGCAGCGCATCCGGCCCCATGGACTTGTGCACGTCCAGTTTTTCTAAATAGTCCCGAACCACTTCTTTCTCCACAGAGGGCTGGTCACCTTCTCCCCATGCTGTACTGCCCAGTGCAGCAATCTGGGAGCTGACCTTGTGCGTGAAGACAGAGGCAAAAAAATCATTGAGTACATTAGCTTTTTCCACATCCTCGGTCACTAGGTTGCCTCCCTCATTCAGTAAGGGGCCCACACTTTCCTTGATTTTCTTCTTGTTGCTAACATACCTGAAGAAACCCTTCTTGTTACTCTTAACATCTCTTGCTAACTGCAACTCCAAGTGTGATTTGGCCTTCCTGATTTCACTCCTGCACGCCTGAGCAATATTTTTATACTCCTCCCTGGTCATTTGTCCAATCTTCCACTTCTTATAAGCCTCTCTTTTGCGTTTAAGATCAGCAAGGATTTCACTGTTTAGCCAAGCTGGTCGCCTGCCATATTTACTATTCTTTCTACACATCGGGATGGTTTGTTCCTGCAACCTCAATAAGGATTCTTTAAAATACAGCCAGCTCTCCTGGACCCCTTTGCCCTTCATGTTTTTCTCCCAGGGGATCCTGCCCATCTGTTCCCTGAGGGAGTCAAAGTCTGCTTTTCTGAAGTCCAGGGTCCATATTCTGCTGCTCTCCTTTCTTCCTTGTGTCAGGATCCTGAACTCGACCATCTCATGGTCACTGCCTCCCAGGTTCCCATCCACTTTTGCTTCCCCTACTAGTTCTTCCCTGTTTGTGAGCAGCAGGTCAAGAAAAGCTTTGCCCCTAGTTGGTTCCTCCAGCACTTGCACCAGGAAATTGTCCCCTACGCTTTCCAAAAATTTCCTGGATTGCCTGTGCAATTGCTCTCCCTGCAGATATCAGGGTGATTAAAGTCTCCCATGAGAACCAGGGCCTGCGATCTAGCAACTTCTGCTAGTTGCCAGAAGAAAGCCTCGTCCACCTCATCCCCCTGGTCTGGTGGTCTATAGCAGACTCCAACCACGACATCACCCTTGTTGCTCCCACTTCTCAACTTTATCCAGAGACTCTCAGGTTTTTCTGCAGTATCATACCGGACCTCTGAGCAGTCATACTCCTCTCTTACATACAACGCAACTCCCCCACCTTTTCTGCCCTGCCTGTCCTTCCTGAACAGTTTATATCCATCCATGACAGTACTCCAGTCATGTGAGTTATCCCACCAAGTCTCTGTTATTCCAATCACATCATAGTTCCCTGACTGTGCCAGGACTTCCAGTTCTCCCTGCTTGTTTCCCAGGCTTCTTGCATTTGTGTATAGGCACTTAAGATAACTCAATGATCGTCCCTCTTTCTCAGCATGAGACAGGAGTCCTCCCTTCTTGCGCTCTCCTGCTTGTGCTTCCTCCCAGGATCCCATTTCCCCACTTACCTCAGGGCTTTGGTCTCCTTCCCCCGGTGAACCTAGTTTAAAGCCCTCCTCACTAGGTTAGCCAGCCTGCTGGCGAAGATGCTCTTCCCTCTCTTCGTTAGGTGGAGCCCGTCTCTGCCTAGGACTCCTTCTTCTTGGAACACCATCCCATGGTCGAAGAATCCAAAGCCTTCTCTCCGACACCACCTGCGTAGCCATTCGTTGACTTCCACGATTCGACGGTCTCTACCCCGGCCTTTTCCTTGCACAGGGAGGATGGACGAGAACACCACTTGCGCCTCAAACTCCTTTATCCTTCTTCCCAGAGCCACGTAGTCTGCAGTGATCCGCTCAAGGTCATTCTTGGCAGTATCATTGGTGCCCACGTGGAGAAGCAGGAAGGGGTAGCGATCCGAGGGCTTGATGAGTCTCGGCAGTCTCTCCGTCACGTCGTTTATCCTAGCTCCTGGCAAGCAGCAGACCTCTCGGTTTTCCCGGTCGGGGCGGCAGATAGATGACTCAGTCCCCCTGAGGAGGGAGTCCCCGACCACCACCACCCTCCTCCTCCTCTTGGGAGTGGTGGTCGTGGAACCCCCATCCCTAGGACAGTGCATCTTTTGCCTTCCAATCGGTGGAGTCTCCTTCTGCTCCCTTCCCTCAGATGGGCCATCTAGGCCACTCTCCGCATTAGTACCTGTAGAGAGAACATGGAAACGATTGCTCACCTGTATCTCCATTGCTGGTGCATGGACGCTCCTCTTTCTTCTTCTGGAGGTCACATGCTGCCAAACCTCCTCACAATCCTTCTGTCTCTGCTGCGCCTGCTCTGAATCTTCAGAACATTGTGGCCGTAGAAGCATCTCCTGACGTCTGTCCAGGAAATCTTCATTTTCCCTTATGCAACGCAGAGTCGATACTTGTTTCTCCAGCCCTCGAACCTTCTCCTCCAATATGGAGACCAGCTTGCACTTTGTACAGACAAAGTCACTTCTGTCCTGCGGAAGAAAGACAAACATGGCACAACCTGTGCAGGTGACAACAGCTGATCGCTCACCTTCCATATCACCTTCCTCTTAGAAGCTTCCTCAACTGTTGCAGGAACTACTCAGAGAAACCTGCAGATGAAAGCCTCAGTGCGCTCTCCCCACGCGAACTCCCAGGCAAACTCCCGCTGTTAGCCTCTGCTGTTCGCCGCTCAGCTGGTTCGCTGCTGACTGAGGGGTCCCCATGGGCGCAGGGCAGGGCTGGGGGTGGAGGGGGGGCTGGGGAGGCCCAGGGACGGGGCAGGTTGGGGAGCTGAAGAGAATGTCAGGGCCCTACAGAACAGGGAGCGGGTGGGGGAGGGGATGGGGGCGCTGAGGGGTCCCCAGGGGCACAGGGCGGGCCTGAGCGCAGTGGGTGGTTGGGGGCTGGGGGGGACGGGGCAGGTTGGGGGCTGAGGGGGATGTCACGGCTCTAGGGAGCAGGGAGCGGGTGGGGGAGGGGACAAGGGGGTGGATGGGGCGCATGGGGTGGATGGGGGTGGTGGGGCAGGGGGGACGGGGCAGGTTGGAGGGCTGAGGAGGATGTCAGGGCTCTAGGGAGCAGGTGGGTGAGGGGATGCGGGCTCAGGGGGACGTTGCGGCTCCAGGGAACAGGTGGGGAGGGAATGCAGGGGTTGAGGGGTCCCCATGGGCGCAGGGGGCAGATGGGGGGCTGGGGGCAGGGGCGGACGGGGCAGGTTGGGGGGTTAGGGGGATGTCACAGCTCTAGTGAGCGGGTGGGGGGGCAGGGGGTGGATGGGGCACAGGGCGGGGCTGGGGGCATGGGGTGGATGGGGGGGTGGGGGCAGAGGGGGTGGGGTAAGTTGGGGGGCTGAGGGAGATGTCTGGGCACTAGGGAGCAGGGAGCGGGTGGGGGGAGCTGAGGGGGATGTCGGGGCACTAGGTAGCGGGTGGGGAGGGGACGGGGGCTGAGGGGGATGTCGGGGCACTAGGGAACGGGTGGCGGAGGGGGGGGAGCTGAGGGAGATGTCGGGGCACAAGGGAGCGGGTGGGGGAGGGGGGGAGCTGAGGGGGATGTCGGGGCACTAGGGAGCGGGTGGGGGAGGGGATGGGGGCTGAGGGGGATGTCGGGGCACTAAGGAGCGGGTGGGGGAGGGGATGGGGCTGAGGGGGATGTCGGGGCACTAGGGAGCGGGTGGCGGAGGGGGGGGAGCTGAGGGAGATGTCGGGGCACAAGGGAGCGGGTGGGGGAGGGGGGGAGCTGAGGGGGATGTCGGGGCACTAGGGAGCGGGTGGGGGAGGGGAGGGGGAGCTGAGGTGGATGTCGGGGCACTAGGGAGCGGGTGGGGGGGCTGAGGGGGATGTCGGGGCACTAGGGAGCGGGTGGGGGAGGGGGGAGCTGACGGGGGATGTCGGGGTACTAGGGAGCGGGTAGGGGAGGGGGGGAGCTGAGGGAGATGTCGGGGCACGAGGGAGCGGGTGGGGGAGGGGGGAGAGCTGAGGGAGATGTCGGGGCACTAGGGAGCGGGTGGGGGTGGGGGGGAGCTGAGGGGGATGTCGGGGCACTAGGGAGCGGGTGGGGGAGGGGGGGAGCTGAGGGGGATGTCGGGGCACCAGGGAGCGGGTGGGGGAGGGGGGGCTGAGGGGGATGTCGGGGCACTAGGGAGCGGGTGGGGGAGGGGATGGGGGCTGAGGGGGATGTCGGGGCACTAGGGAGCGGGTGCGGGAGGGGATGGGGGCTGAGGGGGATGTCGGGGGCACTAGGGAGCGGGTGGGGGTGGGGATGGGGGCTGAGGGGGATGTCGGGGCACTAGGGAGCGGGTGGGGGAGGGGATGGGGGCTGAGGGGGATGTCG